>NW_009195902.1:0-51933 GCF_000690835.1 Fulmarus glacialis | reverse complement strand
CATTCCTGATGTTTTACAGATCATCTCCTGTTAATCAAAGCTGTTCTCCCTCCTCTAGTGATTCAGTTTGTTGTTTCTCATGAAATGCATTAGCTTAAAGTTAATGAACTTTCACTACGGCTCTTTGCTGTTTCTTGCTGCCATGAAGCATCAATCAGTATCACAACAGTAAGTGCTAGTTTAGTGTGGATGACATCTTTAGAAGGAGGGATGCAGCTGAGGAGGTGAAGGTAAGTGGCTATTTAGAGCTCAAGTCATCAATTAAATTACTCAGTGATAAAGTCACTGTCTTGTTCTTTAGTGATGTTCATGTCATGTTGCTGTGTGTGAGGTGGTGATGCATCATTGCACTCTCGTGCTTTGTGATGTTGTATCAGCGCTGGAGATATTTTGGGATAGTGCCAATACTCTGCAAGCTTTGCAGGCATGAGATGCTATAATGAACAAGAGAAATAATTACTAAATCACCCCTCCCCTTACACTAGGAGCCAGGACTGGAACTCAGCTTTTGTTTAAGTGCATTTCTCAGAGTGACAGAGGCGGCCTCCTTGCTGCTACCAAAACCGCGTTCTCTGGCTGGCTGGAGAACATGTTTTCATACGTCTTTATGCCTGCTTCAGGAAGTGACATTATGTTTTTCACTGCACTTTTGAAACCTTTCAACCAATGCTATAAATAAACAAAACTAGTGTTGCTTCTTGTTGTGGGCTACTGCTATCGAGCTGAGGGCCCTCCAGACCTCAGCATAGCAGCTTTAATCCCTAGTATCTGCCTAAAAATTTATTCTGACTTGAAAGGAAGGGACAGGATGTCATTGACAGTTCCTCTGAGAGGATTCTGCAGAGAAAGTGTTTTCTCAAAAGGTGTTTGGAGGCAATAGTTAGTACAGCAGAACTGGGAAAATATGGACATTCAAAACAGGGAGTAACCATTTGAAGAAGGGAGGGACTCATGAGCCCCCAGTTTACTTCATCAGCTGACTTGCTCCACCACACTGTCTGGCACAGTAAGCCTAGAAATGTTAGTGAGGCTGCTCTTAGACACCGAGCTAGCACAAAACGTCTGTGCACTGTCAGCCAGTCCTGGCCATAGCCATGTGCAGTGTGTAGCATTCACCTAAATTCCTGTGATTAAACATTTCTGTTGCCCAAGACTGCTGCCTCTGAGTTTTGTGGACTCATGCTTTTGGGAACTGTAGCATGCACAGAAAGCTATTTTGCTATTAACTATTGGCATGAAAATACCATCGTAAGTATATGGAACACATGATTACAGTGGCATTAATTAAAAATACTTACCAGTCTGCCCTGTTGCCAGTGCCTGAAGAGGTTTCTAAGGGATTTCACCAGCAGCACTGCAAATTATTTGTCAATGAATGATGAAAACATTAGGTTGTTTCTACTTCAGGGATACCCTCTTAATAAGCAACTGCCTGCCTGCCACCCTCCTTAATTTTTTTTGCCCCCTTCAGAAAGGTGTGTAAGGTGGGGGTCTGTTGTGGGAGTTAAGATATCATGTTTATATTTCAAAAGGCAAGCCAAAGCCTTAGATTTGGTCTCCAGCTGAGAGAAGCACACATTTAGAAATTACAACATTGGTATTGGCTATCTGGAGCTTTAGGAAGTGGCTGAGAGCTGGCAGTCAATTAAAACTGGGCTGGAGTTCAATATCAGAATTATGCTGCCTGTTTTTGTAGGATGTGTTTGAATCCCAGGCTATGCTGCAATATGGTTTTGATGTAGAAGTATGTAAAAAGGAAATGTAACCCTTAAGAAGCTGTCTGCATTTTCTGGTACAGACAGGTTGTTCTACATAACTCCAGTTCAGGACCATATTTGGGCTGGAAAGTTGCACCCCACGTACTGTGGTGCGGATTCTGATCCCATTTTTTGTGGTGTAAACATGGGGTAAAGCTGTTAACTTTGCTCCTTTGAGCAAGGAGCTGTGTTACATGAATATCAGTGTGACCAAGGTCTGTCTTTCTGTCTCTAGCACAATGCTGGCTTTGGCAGGAGTGCTGTGCAGTGGCAGAAATAAGAGATTGTGCTTCTGTCTGACAAGGAAAGATGTAATCCCTGTACTCTAGAAATGAACATGTACGTCTAGTAGTTCAGCCCCAAACTTCCCAGCTGTGCTATGGAAGATCTAACTGATCATAGCAAATCTTCGTGCCCAGCATTTTGAAGCAGCTGGTTTATACAGCTGAATTCACAACTGCTTTTATATAAGGACCTGACTTTTTTCTTTTGTTTTTACTGTGGCACCTTTCAGCGGTCAGTGTGTTATGCTTTACTTATACAGATCAGGACCCTAACAGTAATTTGCCCTGTCTTCTCACTCTGAGGGAGGTGCCCAGATCTGTGAGCGCTATCGCATTCGGTGTTCGCCGGAATATTCTTGCTCATATCAGACAAAGCAGATCAGATTCGTATTCCAGAGACCTGTTAGGTTTTTTTTTTTTCTTTTTTTCCCAGTATAGTTTGGGGCTTGTAATAAGAGCACTTGGGAGCATTTGCAGCACTGTTGTGTATGCATGAAAAATACCACCTCCCGGCCCCACGAGTTGGAGAACAAGTTTCAAAAAGGAATATTTGCCCTAAGGGCCTTCCCCAAAGACACTGAAACTAATTAAAAGGCTCCCATTAACTTCAAGAAGTTTTGGATCCGATCCCTGGTGTTTTTGTTTTCGGAGAGCTGACTGTAACCACGGTTTTCAAGCCGTGGTGCGAGGCGGCTTAGCTCCGGTGGCGTTCCCAGCAACCGATGCCCCTTGGAACAGGCTGCAAATGTGTAAAACAGATTCGCCTGTTTACAAAACCATTCTCAGATGAAACCATTTAAACTCACTTTAAAAAGAAAGGAAATAATTGTTCCATTTGCTCTAAGGGTTAATTACGCTGGCTAGCTAGACTATGCAATGAGGAAAGGATCCAGGGATCTTGGGCCTAGGAGTGAAGTCATGCCCCTTACCAGTAGAGAAAAGAATGGTAATTGCCTGCTGTGAGTACGAACGTATTTTGCTGGCTAGCAAAGAAATGGCATTGACAACTGGCAAATCCACTCTGCTGAGGAAAAAATGTATTTTTGAGGCAGGCACACAGCCAGCGTTTTCATTCGGGAAGTCTCATAAGTGGAATCAAAACTCTTGCGGAGGTAACATGAAACTGTGCGTTAGAAGGTTGTTTTTTTTAATCCCACATTTAATTCTGTCAACATTTCATGCTGGAATAAGAAAAATATTCCTTAGGTTGGTTTTAGTCAATTCCCCTCATCTTTTTTCTTGCCCTCAGTTCCTTTCTCCACCCCTCTCCTCAAGATTTCTTTCAGCGACATACTTGTTTAGACAGCAGTGGTCCTTAGGAAAATGGTGATACGGTCTCCTCTCAGACGTGCCATGCGAGCAACGCCACACATTTTGAACTTGGCCCTGATTTGGGGGTGTGCTGAAGACCAAGGATTCACACAGAAAGGGTGGTCTGGTGGACAAGCAGCAGGTCTGGGGAGCAGCAACCCATCCAGGGCACCTCTGATGCAACCAGGTCTTCTGCAGCCCTTCCTGCCCTCACATAGCGATGGCAGTTTTGCAATGAAACAAGAATAGTAAAAACACTTTGTGTTAGTGAAATTCACTGGAGATGAAGGGGCAGAGCTGAGGCCTCAGACATGGGGCAATTCTTACACAGTGCATCTAATAGTAGTAGGCACAGAAATTAACTGCTTTAGTGTATTTATGGATAGAGTCCTAGGGTCATGTCTGTAAATACATTTAGGCCTTACTTAGGTCTAAGATAAGCGGACTTTGCAATTGATTCTCTACAAGCCTCAAGGTGGCCATACTGGGAGTTGTCTGGTATTGAGGTCTTCTGCAAAGCTTCTCTACAACATAGATTTGCACCTAATCTTTTTTAATGTAATTAAGAATTGAGCGCTTCTGAAATATTTGCCCTCTGCCTTTGTGCTTAAGGATTTATAAAGAGCTGGAACTTTGGCTCATAAATCTGTATACAAGCACTTAAGCAAATAGCCTGGTTACCCAAAGTGCTGAGCACTCAGCCTTTCCGGTTGATTTTCTAGGGTTTGGCCTAAAAAAGGCCTATAGAGCTGAGCTCCCATTCTTTCCTTTCCTCCCACACTTTTTAGTGGTTTAAACCGTGTTCGTCTCTATAGAGCTTCACTTTGCAGTCATGTCTGCTGCATTTCCTGTATATCCCTCGCAAAGTGAATCGCTAAAATATGTTGCATGCAGAGTTTGAAATCGCAGGTATCCTGCAATTGCCGGAACGTGATGCCCTTTTTGTACCACAAGCTTCATTTCAGCAAAATTCTTTGACAACCCCATTTTTAGTTACACCTCTGCTACTCTTTGTGCCTATCCTGGTCTCGTCATGCTTCAATAGATAGCTTGTAGTTGGTGTATGCTTTTGGTATTTGTCTATTAGGAATTAGACTAAGGTCACCTTCTTACTTTGTGTATTCTAGTGAACAGCTTTCAGTTAGCAATTCCTTCTTGCCGTCAGAGAGAATTTGATCCATAGAAGTGAAAGTTCCTCAAGATCATTTGTATCATTCATTTCCCCAGTTGTTACTCTTCCTTATAACTTGAACACTGCAGTAAATGCTCTGTTGTTTAAGATATAGCTTAGAAAGTCCATTATGTTCAGCCTTCTGATCTTTGTTGATGCTGTTTGGTGTGTTTCTTTATCACAAAGAACCTTAACTTAGGGGAAATAAAATAAGTATCTGATGCCATAAATTACTAACAGAGGAACTTTTTTTCCCCTGTTTTTAAAAGACTTCATAAATGAGCAAACTTGTTGCCAGAAAATTGGTTTGTTCAGGCTTTTCTATTTGTTACAGAACAAGTAGCATAACAAAGTACAAATGCGCAGCAAAAAGTTGTGGAAGAGTAGAAGAGCTTTTGGAACAGGAGCTATAGAAGGCATTAACATGGCCTTATTTATGGATGAACTTTAAAAAAACTATTCTGAGGGAGGAAATAAATGTTTTATTTTCTCTAGAACTTATTTGCTGTTGTATTAGAGTTTTCTGTTCTGGCAATTTTGTGATGGCACTGCAGTGGCAAAACAGAGAACAAAATAAAAATTCCTGAAATTCTTAAAAGAGTAAAAAAATCTCAGATGATTGTTAGTGCCAGGAAGAAAAAAAAGAAGATATTTTAATAGTCTGTCTGGATTTCCTCTAAACAAAGATGAAAGTAATTTTGGAGGGAACTCTGCTTAGAATGGATCGAGATTTTTTTGCCCTGCATTGTTTCATAGTACTGCCAAAAAATTGTAATTGATGGAGGTAAATACTAAAGATAAAATATATTTATCGTTAACTCTGGGAAATATGTTTTTGTCTTTTACAAAAGCATGTATAATAACTTTAATGGGATTGAAAAGTGAGGGGCAGACAGAAGTGCTCTATAGAGTCAGGGATACAGTGCACCTGCCTACCATTTTATTTGGCCTGGGTATAAATAGAGGGCTTTGGACCAGGTTGCCATTAATCTCTCATCTTTCATTATTATTCAGTAATTTAATCCACAAAATACTTTAGGTGGTGTATTATGACCCTTTGATTTCTAAATTATTTTCCTCGCAGATCTTTTTCTCCCCGTGTGTTTATTGCATTCCTGTGCACATGGAAAGTCTGGATCTGCTAGCAAGGCCAGAGCAAAGTTTTCCGAACAGAAAACAGTTCACCCTCACTTTTGAATTGTAAAGTACTTCTAAAGGGAGGCTGGGCCCTTTTAAACATCAGAGGAGACCTGAGCATGAACAGACTTTGCAGGGCTGAGTCCTTCAGAAGCAGGGTTGGCTTTGTGCCTGAACTTGCACTCACTGAAATTATGAGAGAGGTGTGAAATAGAGCCATGCTTGTGGTGTGTAAAATAGGCCTCTGAATGGAAACGAAATGTAGAAGGAGGTTCTAGATGTGTTTCATTATTGTAGGCTCTGGAAGAATTACAGAAGTAAAAGAACAGCCCTTTCCACTCTCGTCCTACTAGATACAGATAACTGCAACTCCAGTGAGAGGACGTTGGTCTCAGGCTATCAAAAAGGACGAGATAGAGACCTCAGCTACACTGTGAGGGTAGTTGTTTGTTCAGAAATGCATTTAGCATTTTATTAGTAAGTGCAGGCAATAGGAATGTTCAAATAAAAAATCCCACAGGTTCATCTTCTGTCCAAAATTCAAACAACGCGTATTTTTGAAGACCCGTTTAACTTCATTTTTAGTCAGTTTTCACAGAATCACAGAATGGTCGAGGCTGGAAGGGACCTCTGGAGGTCATGTCCTCATCATTTTCCTCAATTACCTTTTGGGCTTGAGCGAACTCGTGAAGCAAAAATGTCAGCAAGCTGCAAAATACTGTCTCTGACCTGGATGAAACCTGAATGATGTGGAGATTTGAGAGCGAAAAGATTTTCTTGTGAAATTTCCAGTCTACTTTCAGAAAAAAATAGACATTGGAATGAAGTCCTCTAAACTTTGGAGAAACGTCTGAACTCTGGGATAGTCACCAAAACCAGACTTAAAAATATCAAAAAGAGTATTAGATGCAATGAATGTTTATGAAAGAGGCAAGATTGACATCTGTGGAGATCAAACATCTTTGCTTAAGAACAGAGCTGTTCAGCATGGGTTCGGTCAGGGCTGGGCTGAGGTAGTGCTTTTCCTCCAGTGAACCGCGTGCCCTGTGTCCACAACCTTTCAATTCTTCTGTTCTGCTGAAGGATCACTCCAAAAATGTCTCACTGTTCCCTGTTTAGAGTGTTAGAATTGTCTAGCTGGTGAATTTTATCATTTACATCAATGGAAATTGTGTTTTTGTTATCAATTTCCATTCCCCTTTACTCATGTCTTTCCCAAAATAGGTGATTGAATATTACTTTGGTGTCATTCCTCTCAGAAGTCAACTAGTACAATATACATGGTGGATGGGTAGTTTCACCTCAGTCTGATCTCTTGTGATCTACGCCCACGGCTTCTTCTCCTCACACATGTGGGTGGCTCTTGGAGCCACCTCTCCCAAAAATCACAGTTCCTACCACCCAAAGCACTTCATAGATACACCTTAACTCACGTAGAGAAAGCTTGCTTCTAAAAATAAAAGGCTAATTCAAGATCTTGTCCTTTTTCTGAGACAACCAACCCATGTGTCAGCTACTGGAAACACCTGTCCCTTAGGCTTGGAGAGAGACTCAGCTCTTCACCCCATTTCTTTGCAATCCTCTACTGGAAACAGATTACGGACCACTTTAATAATGGCTTTCTTTTGTTTGTTTGTTTTTAGTTAATAGGAACAAACAGAAACATTCTGAACCGAGTTCAAAGGGAACTTGGTCATCTCTATTTCCCCATCCAGGAGAAAAGGGGTAAAATCTGTTTTGAGTTTAGCTATCAATCTAGAAGTAAATTGAATTAAATACGAAAATGTTTGAAAGCCGAGTTGTATTTCATTCCAACTGCATTGCTGATTTAAATGGGGTGGTGGAAGGGGGAAAGGACTTAAATATTCAGCATTTTTATGATTAAGTATCCCTTGTGCCCCCACCACACCTCCTCTGGAAACAAAACACAAAGCACGTTTGGAACAGCTTGTTACTGCTACGCTTCAGGGCCCCGATGCCTGTTCTGTTAAAGCACAGCCCAAAGGAAGGTGAAGGGCCGAGCTGCACCAGTGCATGTTAGCACCGTCTGTTTGAACGTGCGTGTGTGTGCTTCCACATGCACATTAGACATTGTACAAACATATCACAAGAGCCAGAGCCCATGCTTTATATATGTTACAGTGGACTTCCAAGGCAAATGAAGGAAGAGAACAAAATGTTTCCTGAATTAAAAAGTGTGCTAGTGGAAGAAAATGCCGTTCGAATGATCAGTGGGCAGAAGGAGAATAATGCTATTTAGAGTTTTCCAAGGGGAGGGAAAGAAAGCAAGTCTGGCCTTTGATTCTGAATTCCATGAGCAGGACAGGGAGGGAAGTGTATCTCTGGTATTTATTTCATGTAAGGATTTTGTACTCTGTAAGTGGTCTGTGTCACTGATTTGTGTAGAATATTCTTTGGTCCTTACAGTGTTAGGCAGGCTCAGCAGGGTGACTGATATACCAGCTGAAATGAGAAAAATGACATGCATAGAGATGAAGACTGCTATTCACCAACATGTAACAAAAGGAAATAGTATGAATAAGCATGTTCATATTCAGCATACCCAGGAAGTCTGGCATTAACAGCAAAGCTGCCATCGTCCTGGTGTAGTCTTCAGGCAGTAATACTGGTTCAAATCCAGCAGATCTTACTCACATTCCTGGTGCTAAAGACCTCGATTCGGTCACTTACACAGCCTTTTGTGTAAGGCATCAGATCAAAATACAGAGCCCTGGTTTCAGTTCTTGTCTCTGACACTTGGGCTATGTCTTTCTGTTGTCATGAGGGTTCACAGTTTGAGCCTCTGCTCAAGGCTGAATGCCTTGATGCTCCGTGTTGCCTGACTGTTGACTTGCAGTCTGGCACAACTGTGAGCCAGCTGTGATCTCCACGTGGAGAAACTCAGTTGGGTGGGAACACAGCAAGACACTGCTCTGAGCTCAAATCTCACCTCCACAAGCAGGATGGATGGAACTGGTTGAAGCCACATGAAGCCAGGAACATGAGCAGACATCCAGATATGGCTACATAGGAAAGGGTCAACACAGCCTGAACTGAGGATTTGTGAAGTGGGAAATGATGAACAGAAAGGACAGACAAAGCATTAGGCCAAACGCTGAGGCATGGACTGACTTGTATCAGGGTCCAGAGAGAAGGTAGCACGGGGGGTCTGTGAGTACTGCTGCAGCAAATGCTACAGGAGAAAGCCGGGGTGGTAGTAATATTTATGTGCTGTTGATGAAGCTGATCTCCTTAATCTTTGTAAAAAGCTCTGGAGCACACTATCTGCTAGATTAACCTGCACTGATTGTGCATCCGTTTATATGGGAAGACATGTATTTTTAACATTAATTCTGCTGCATGTTTAAATGAGACATGCTTTACAATGTAATTAAGAAACCCTTCTTTTCGCACAATTGTCAGCTCGCACTTTTCCCGCTTTGCTAATGCCTTCAATGCACAAAAGCCATGAAGAAAATCTTTCCGTGACATGATGGCATTACCAGCTCTTTTCAAGTGGGAGGACTGTACTCCTACACAGCAGATTTTCCCTGTGTTGTGGTATTCATGCAGCAAAGAGCTGTACTTCTGAAGGGTTTCTTGTTTAAGCTCTTTCATGCTTCTTGCCTTGGAGACTTCTTTTAGACTTGTAGCCAAGAGGAGGTCAGGAAGTGCTCCGTGCTGCAGCTTCTTTTTCTGTATATGTTTCTATGTGGTTCTCCACAGATCCATGGAACACATTCCCTTCCATCTCTCTCCCTTTCAGAGTAGTTTATGTTTCATTATTTGCAGATGGAAAAATGACAACTTGACAAACAGGGGAGGATCTTTTTGTTTAAATCGTTGTCTTCTTTCAGGCTCCCATCTAATGTAATGGGATAATACTGAGAATGCAAAAACTGATCGGATTTTATTTGCCCAGTGCGTGAAAAATGAACTTCCGTGCACATTTCCATGTGAGGTTATTTTTAGCTGTCATTCTGCTGGTGGAATTTGCCCATCTTCGTGACTTTCCGATTTGGCCAAACTACTGATGCATTTACTGATGCCTTTACTGCCTTTGATTTTAGGGGGCTGAGTTTGGCTTTATAAAGTCTGTATTTTCGTCTCTTTTGTACTTCTTTTTTTCATTGCTAAGCAGAGTAACAACCAGGGATAAGTGAAATCTTGAAAAAGCCACTAGGAATTCAGCAGCCCAAAGCATCCCATCTAACCCAAGACACACAAGCTCCATTCCCCAGTTTTGTTTATTCTTTTCCTACCGTGATTTACAGCCAAAACACACTAGCTGTGCTCGTTCCTCATATCCCAATCACAAAACCAGGAAAGACTTTCTTGAACTGAGCAGCACTGTTAAGCCCTTGTCTAACAGTTTCAGATTCATTAACTGTGAGTACAAGGTTAATCAAGTTTCACAAAGATCTGGGTGTGACCTCAGTCATTTTAGTAGGAGCTCTGAAAAGTGGTGGAGTTTGAGGGCAATGTCCTGCCCGCTGTTTGTGCCAAGCTGCTTCTCTTGTACTTCTTTCCCTGCTATTACATTTCAGTGCTGTAGGGGAAGGCATGAGAACATGAGGCCCTCAGCCAGAACTGATTCAAAATCTTTCAGCGGCAAAACCGAGTGGTGGGGAAGGATGGGACAGGCTCAGGGAAGAGTCTGCCTCGGAGTGGAGTGATCAGCTCAGGAAACCGAAGCTGGTATTGCCCGACCATCACTCCTCCATCTTCCACCTTTGCTGGGCTGCCCACGTGGGAGGGCAGTGCTTCCACTTGACTCCCTGTGAGTGCAGGACCATTGACTGGAGTGGCCAGCTTTCCTACCCAACTGGCTGATCTTCTTGTGCCTAAAGCCAGCCTATTCTGTAATGCTGTAATTGGGAGTAACAAGGCTATAGCTGCATCACAGCAGTGGGGTTGGCAGAGCTGAGCTCAGGGGGTATTAATTAAAGAGCACATCCTTCTGCCTTTCTGCACTACCGGCCCTTGAGCACAGTGGATGGTCTGACCATCTGTGTTCACTATTTCATTCTGCATTTGTGTCCACAGTAAGAGATGTAGCACACCCAGAGGTCTCTTCCAGCATCCCAGTTTTCTAACGTAGCAACTGAGCTTTGAAGTGACTTGTATTCGTGAAAGCAAGCAATTACTTCATAGCAGCATATACTGTCATGAGTCTGTACTAAGAGCCAGGAGCAAACCCCTAAACTTTCCTGTATCCTATGTTATTGGAATAGGTGTTTTTACAGAAACTGTTGTCATGGAATAAAAAAAAAATGCTTCTTTTTTGTCTGTGTTCTGCTCTGAATCATGGTTGTTACTGCAGTATAACAGAGTTCTGCTGTTATCTTCCACCTTCTCCCCTCAAAAATCAACCCGTAAAAAACCTGTCTGGATTTTAGCCACCTGGTTATAGTTAGTTTCTTATTTTAAAATAGCTTTCAAAATAGATCAGACGTTACACCGTTAAAAACAATTTTCCCTGTAGGTATTGAATATCAGACAGGGCTTGTAGTAATAACTGATAGGTATCTAGAATAATCTTCAGTATGGACTGAGACTACAAAGATCTGTCAATCACTGCATTTAACTTTAAACACAGATGATTTGAATTCGTGTTAGCAGCATGAGGAAGTCAAAAAGATGGAATGGTGCTGTCGGAGAAGAGATGATAGGATTACCTCTGCTGTTAGCCTTTCCTGCTACTTGTTTGAGATACTAAATCAAGGTGAAGTTTATGAAAAAGGCTACTCCTGCTGGGATTTTCCTATTATAAATCTGCTGTCAGAAATAAGTGCTTTACTTGTGGCTTAATTTTATGCAGGCACAAACACCTTGGTTCAACACGTTTTGCCAGAGACAGTCTTGACTGTCTTAATGCAACAGAGTTCTCATTAACAGGGACCTGTGAAAAAGAAAAATGCACACATGCTCTTTTGTCGTTGGTCATTCATGAGCAGTCCGATGAAAACTGAAATAAAACATAAATCCCGAGGTGGTGTGGAGCCGGTGTGGAGACATGAGTGTTTGAATCACACAGCTTATGTGAATTATCCATCTTGAAGAACGTTACACTCCACCTTTTGAATGAAGTTTCATTAATGTGGTGGAAAACTCACAGTTTCTATTTGTTCTGCTGTGGCTGCTGAATTTAGCACTACCCCCAGTGCTCACCCCCAAAGCAAACACCTCTGTTGTGGTGATTTTTCCTTTTTTATCCAACTATATAACAGTACAGGCGACTAAGACAATGGTTTCTGAGAAGCTCGTCAGACTTGCTTGGGCAGTTCTTTCTCCATGAAAGGGCCGTCAAGATAGATTGGTAGTACTTTGCTGGCTACATAATGCATTTGTCCCATTCATTTGGAGTTCCGCATGCAAAAATAAAAAGTCAGGATCAGACCTCAAAAGTGAAAAATGCCCATTTGCATATTGCCTCCTAATTTTGGCACTGTCTGGTGTACTGGGCTGTGTTTCAAATGTGCACCGAGTAGATTTGTTACTGGTGTCTGTTATCTTGTTCTCAGGACATGGATGTGAAATTTGCCTTCAGGCACTCAGTACTGGAAGTATGACTTTAAGTTTGTCCCGTCTAGAAGAAATTATTAACTTGAAGTCATAGGAGAGGGAACCTCAGATCACAGGAGAAAAGGTCTTGTCATTTCTATGATGAAAGACATCCTTACCCCCAACCCAGTGCTTCTGTGTTGCTTTAATATCAGATTTTAAAATCCCCACTCAACTAAGACTGCATCCCTTAGGCAGTGACAGCATTAGTCAAGCCCAGAAGGAATCCCTTCTTCATGTAGTGCTGTGAAATTTCAAATTTCAAAATATAATTTTGTTCCAGGTTGAAAGAAGACTCCAATGTACTGAAACTCCACCTTAAGTAAAATTTTGCCTTATTTTCCCGCCTAGTCACTTAACACATATATGTTTTAAAAAAAACAAAGTATTTTCATTTTGATTTGCTTCATCTCATATTTTAAAGTAGCCTAAAAGTAAAAAATACGAGAAGTACTTTTTGATGGAAAGCTCCAAAAAATCCATTCAGAAAATGTGAAAACAAGCCATTTTGATGTTACCAGAACTGTCTCTTTGTCTTGATTTTTTTAATCTCCCCCCCTTCCACAAAGAAAGTGGCATCATTTTGCAAAAGACTAAGATTTTAGGGAGCTGCACCTTTTTCACGGAATATGGCTCCAGTGTTGCTGGCTTTTGTGATCGGCTGTAGATGGAATAGTCAACTGATGAAATATAATGTGCTTTGAATTATCTCAGCAAAACGCTTCGCTTGCGGTAAATTCATTGGCATGTATGCACATTGTGTTTCCTCAGATCAGGATGACAACCTCATTGCTGGCTGGCTTGTGGCATCCCAAGTTAACACATGTAAACTTCGCAGCTGTGAGCTGTGTTACAACCGAAAGGACATAGGGGCTGAAGCCAGCAACGTCTTTCTTTTGTTTTCCTCTAAAAAAAAAGTCTATGCGGAGATGCCTTTTCAAGTGAAGAAGGACTATGAGGTAGCATAACCCAGTTTAAACTCCGTTCTCCTGATTTAACGCCCCTGTCTATAGCCAAGAGCTCCCGAAAGCTGGCCGAAGAAAGGGTCTTTACAGTGTTTTGGGAGAAAAGGGGGGATTTTGATTTACAAGCAGCCTGCTGTACTTCAAAGCATCCATTTTCCAAAGTGTGACAGATATAAAGTAGCCATAGAAATAATTTTCCTGACGGGTCTGTGAAGTGGGAAAAGGGAAGCATATTCCAGTGAGTGGCTGTGGTGCAGTTTAATCTTCCCATGTACCCCTACTGCAGATGCAGTCTGCCTGTTTAGATCATCCGAAGCTACTGAAGTCTGTTGAACTTAAGCACAGAAAAACATACCTGATCCGCTGAGCTGCAGCGGATAAGCTGGGTTTTAACCATAGCGATTGGGAACTTGGGGGGCAGGGACTGGTTTTTGGGTTTTTTTTTAATTAGTGTTTTACAAGCCAAGTTCTCAGAAAAACCTTGAAGTGTTGATCTGAGAATCCAAATCAGAGGGCATTTCTGTGTCAAACAGGTATCTGCAGGTGGGTATGGCTCTCGGCGTGCACAAACCCCTGACTGCAAGTAGGGGATTTTTGATATCTGCTTCAGGAAGACCGATGCCAGGGAGGCTGGAGAGGGGCCAGGAGGAAGGAAGAGGCCTTCCTGGGGGGGCGGGAGACTTTGAAGTCTGACCCCGAGCAGAACCGGGGTGGGAACGGTGGGAGCGGAGGCGAGGGGCAGCCGGGGCGGGCAGCGGGGTGCCACGGCTGCGGAGGCAGGGAGGGAAGGCGAGGGTCAGGGAGGAGGGCGTGCGGGCAGGGGGGCTCCCCGCAGCGGGGACAGCAGCGCTGGGAGCTGGGTGCCGGCCGGACAGGTTGCAACAAGCAGTTGGGGGAAACCGGCTGAGTTTTTTAACAGCTGGTTTGACATAATGAAGGCTGAGCAGCCTCCAAAGCAGCCGTGATCACATGCCCCGGGGGAAGCAGTGGCTGAAGGATCAGCTTAGGAATCAGGAGACCAGGGTTTTATTCCATCATCTGCAGCTATTTCAGGAGCGACTTTGGGCAAGCAGCTGATGTGCTTGCGCCTTGCTTTCCCCATCACCAAAAGGTGTTGGGTGTTGCTCACCTCGATACCCCCAAAACTGAGACGCTAGGAGCGGAAGCCTCTCCTCTCCCAGTGCAGTAGGACAAAAACACTGAAATTAAAATATGGCAAGTTCAAAACTGTCAGAGGGAATTCCTTTTTCACATACACGGATGCAAATCAGGGCTAACACCAGTGACTAAGGTGAACTGGCGTCAGTGGGAAACAGAATTAAGTGGGGTCTGTTCAGTGCCTATATAAGTAATAAGCACACACTCATCGAGCCCTGACCCAGCTATTCTTCTGTAGTTTACTTTTTAATAAAACAATTTTTTTGCCTGCCTTTTTTAAGACAAATGTTGAAATGAACCTTTGCTCATGTAAAATGCATTTGCCATATGACTAATGGTTATTTTTAAAGCGCTGAGCAAAGTGTATGCATGTGTGTGTCAGAGAAACAAAGAGAGGGAGTCTTTGTGTATTTGCTGTGGTAATTGTTTATGAATATAGTTGTTTTTTCCAATTATCCTTTCCAATTGTAATACATCAGCAGTCTTGTCTCCATTTCTCTCTGTCGAGGTTTGTGTGTAAGTGTAGAGATTTATGTTTTCAGATATTTCAGTTACAAAAGTATATGCTACATCTTAAGCATTGATTTTTATTCATAAAGTGCCATAGAACAGAGAGAGAGATATTTGTGGAAAAGATGGAGTTAAAAGTTAAACCAGGGTCATGCAAACAACTATGGGGCCGTACGGCTAATTTCAGGGCCTAGGACTGAAATATTATTTCATATCCAAAAAATAAAGGAGGAAGTCTGAAAGGCCAGAACTCATGCTAATGCCTGCAGGAGAAGTTAAGCCCAGAGTCAGGACTGGAGAATTTGAGGTAAAGCATATTAGTGTGGCTTCACGGATGGAGACACAGTATGGAAGTGGAGAATTACTTTCTTCCACAATAGCAAGATTTTGTAATCTTGCTCAAGCAAAAGCACGGTGGGAAATAGGAGAGGTGGCCTGTGGAGTATAAAGTCATTTGCACTTGGAATAAATGAGTCTACGAGTGAAGTCCTAGCCCCTATATGTCAGCAGAAAAAATCCCACAGACTTTACTTGGTCTACATTGTACTTAAGGTTTTAAGTACCTACTGCCCAGCTGTGGCAATGGTCTTCTGTGACTGACCGCCGAATCAGGCACTGTGTAAATGCCAGATGCATCATCGGTGTGCGTGTGTGCATGTGCGTGTGTGTGTTTCATATGAAAGCAGCTTTTGTTTTACAATTGCTGCTAGTGCCATAGGTTGTGGGGACTGGTTTTCATTAACATACTTAGGCTTTTGTGATTTAACACTATTACATGATCTGAGTGTTTGAAAATGACTTGAGCAGGCCCAATCCACAAAGTCTGCCACGTGTCTCAGTGCCCTTTCCCAGGGCAGGAGTCATTTCACACTGCTGGCACGACTTGGTTTCTTCCAGCAGCACAGCAGGAAGAATCCTTACAGGTTTCAGAGGTTGTCAAAACCTGCATGGCTTAGCAACCCCTTCTTCATCCACAGAAATGAAGGGTCTCCTTCGCTTTCTTCCTCGAGGATAACACCACCGCAGTTATGCTGTAGCAGGATATTTTAAATTTATGCTATTTGGTTTCGGAGCTAGAGGTCTGTAAATGCTGCTGTAAGGCTTCTGCTGTTCCACCATTATTTCATGTTGGCATTTTTATTTGAAGGCCCAACCATGGCCAAGAAAAGGAAACTTCTGTACTTTTCTTTTTGCATTACATCTTCCAACTGGAATATTTTCAAGCACAATGGAATTGAACATGAGCTTTGGGGAGGGAGGAAGAGGAGAAAAGGGAATCAGCTAGAGGAGATGATGACTCCAGTGGGGTACTCTGCAGTTTAGTTCCCTGGGGACTGAAAAATGCTTTCAACCAGTGTGATGTTGCAACAGTCCAAAAGAGGAGAGAAAAATCCATGTCTGGTCTAGACCGACCAGAAACTAAAAACAAGGGACACTTTGAATTCTGAGACTCTCACCACAACTGAAAACTGTGCTCAGGCCAAGTAACTGGAAAATCAGTTTCTTGAGTTAGAGAAATGCTTCTCTGAAGAATCAGAGGCAGCTTTCCGTTTTAATTGGTAAAGAAATTATTATATTCTGAAGCATTGATTCTAACACTTGAACCGGTGCGAAGGTTTGCAATCAGGGCTGTGAAGAGATTTGGATAGTTTCATATGGAGCTTAGTGAAATGCTACAATAAAACAAATTTTTCTGTGACGTTTTCTTGCCATTTGGCTGTGATAGTCTATCATTTGTCACAAAATGGAAAAATAAGATCTGTCTTCGTAATGTACCAAAAAGAAGTCTGACTGCAAACACAAGTCAGGAAGAGGCAGAGGGACTGGAGCTGAGTGGTGAAACCCTAGATCAGGAGAAGGTTCTGAAAAATCATATACCAGGAGACCTGAGAATCCCCCGACCAGGAGTAATTGCATGGGGTAATTGTTATGGAGAGCTTTAAAAAGAAATCTTGAATAAAAATTACTTACAGGGTGCTTGTTTTAGGAGGGAAGTGTAGTAAATTTCAGGACAAATTTTTAAGTGGCATGGCTTATGCTGTAGGCAAAATAAATTTTCTGAACTAAATGACTCCTCTCAGTCAGTCAGGCTACAGTGTTTGTTTTCAGGGTGAAATATGTATTTCCTTCATTGCACTGGTACAAGGATGGCTGAAGCCTGAGAGGAGGACTCTAGGGATCTAGTTGAAATGCCCAGCAATACCACCTGCTCCTTATGGGATGGGGGGTGAACTTTGCAGAGATTTGCATTGCAGAACAAGGGATAGGATCAGAAAACGCTTTTGGGATATGACAGACTAATACGTGAGTAGTATTTCATATTGCAAGAAACAAGAAAATTTAGGGTTTTTTCTCTTAGTCCTGCACTTTTAAAACTGGTATATTATTACTAGTCTGCTCACTGTGGAAGATGTTAGGCGAAATATGTTAATTCCAGGGAAAAGTGCCCTGCAATCTTCGGGATTAAAGTGATATGTAAGTGCCAAACATTATCTATATTATTTTATGATTAAATTTTAACACAACATTGTATTCAAAAAGATTCAGTCAACATACTTGAGTCTGGTAAAAGTAATATTACTCATATAGCCTGTATTTTACCAATATGTGAAGCCTCTCTTTTACAAAAGAGCAACACAGCACTTCAAGATAACAAAAAATCAAGGGAGTTTGAAGATGCTAGCCAGTCCGTTCTTGCAGAGCTGTGATTGATTCTTGCTCTTGCAGAACTGCCGTCACAGAAGATACAGACAGACGATTTTTTTCAGATGATTAAAAAAGGTATAGATGGAGAGTGGAGGAAGAATGTCACATGCTTCTGTTCCTTTAGGTGCTGTGGCCATATGATAGTTCCAGACATTCATTCATCCAATTTTACCCTTTCTTTTCCTAATGTTCCCTTTTCACCTGATGGCCATTAGAAAGCACGACTTCTCTGTACTAGTTCATAAGGACAAGATGATGTGTTGGGAATGCGCCGTACCAGGCATGGGGAACTCTAGAAGGATGACTTGGAACTTTTTAATGTTCCTGCAATGCACATTTAAGTATCTTTCCAAGTAGGGGGCAGAGATGCCTTGCATGCATATGACTTGCATGCAAATATGCTTGCAAGTTCAGGCTCACATGAAATTCTCATCTGAAATCTGTTGCCTGTTGTACAGAGCTTAGTCCAAGATCTGTCCACCTCTGTTTTTTCAATATTCAGCAGTGAGCAGTCTTCTCTGCTTTGGTTAACTGAAATACATTTTAGGAGGCAGCTGCCGATTGCCAAGAAGAGCGCGCATGCAAGAATATTTCCATCTGGGATGACTAACATGTGCCCAATGTACGTCCAGTCTCACATCCCACTCTGCAAACAAAATCCACTGATGAATTAATTCTCTTCTTGCTTCAAAGGGCAGTCAAAAGATGAAAGTGAAAAACTGGACATATTTCAAAAAATTACATTATATGAAAAATAGGTCATTCAGCCAGATTGCAAATCATAGATTTTCAAAAATGTGAAATGTCAAGCACTCCTATTTGAAAAAGTATGTGTTTCTTTGCTTGTTGCATATTTTGCTAGTGATGGAAAGAACGTGTTCAAAAAGGAAAGATAGTGTTTTAACTCCTTCTCAGGATAATGCCAACAATATTCAACCTGTTTGGTCCAAGCTTATGTCAATATAAACATGATGCATTTGTCCTTGCTCAGTTTGTAATACTTTCATAACAGAAACAGCAAAACTAATTTGAACAGTTGTAAATATAAAAGTGATGCAACAGTCTCTGGTATTTCATAGTTGCAAATATCAAGTCTGCTTCTTGTGAAGACACTTGATTTTATTGAATGCGTCATATGCACGGCTGATCCTTCTCATGCACTGAAGGAATGTCAATGCTGATATAAAACTCCATATAATAACTCACTGGCTTCTCATATATCAGTGACTCAGGCAATAAAATATATAATTGTGATGCTAATTAAATTGCTATTTTAAAGGTATGTCTTTAATAAAGGGATTGTTTGTACCTACCCAGAATTAAAAACAGTGCTGTCAGTCTAATGCAGTATAGCTGTCAATACCTAAAACAATACACAGAAGCTGCAATTTCTTAGCTAGTCTCAGAGGTGCAGGTCTAAGGAGGTGTAAATCCTCCACCCAAGACGAATGCATAACATGCTGCCTGCTGTTTAACTGGTGGTACATACATTAGCAGAGCAGAGGCCTATAATTACATAAATCCTAAAAAAAATTAGCTGTTTAGTAAACTATTTGAGCAGTACCAGGGCTAACTGCCTAAAACTGGCAATCCAAAACTCAACCAACAAGAAAATGTTGACCCAAGCAAAACAGTATTCATCTCAAGAATTAAAACCCTAAGCCAGTGTCACGTGCAGTCCTCTCAGATGTAATTATTGTATTCTAGTTTGTCCTGAATGTGCCCGGTATGTTTTTCCATGCTGTAAAAATAAATACAGTGATTTAAAACCCTGGAAAGTCCAAGTAGGTAATAAATAGCCCAGCTCTGTAGAAATGTGGGGTCTGACTTTCTGAGATCGTCTGTGCTCTCTGTGAACATTTTGTCCAATTCAGCACATCTGGGCATTTCTTCTGCAGGTGCCAGGGGCTTAGCCATGTGTTTACAGGGCTTCCCCCTCCATTTATTGCGATTGCGAAGTGGTGATCCATCCTTGTGGAAGCCATGGCAAAGTCCAGGCATAGAGCAGGCTCATTGGAGCTAATGGGCAACATTTGAAAATTAGTGGTTTACACACAGATTAAACAAAAAATAGGTTTGTAGGGAGAGATCATACTTTTTTATTAGAGCAGCTTCTATAGTTGGAAAAAACGGGCAAGTTTTTAGACAGACAAGACCACTTGTGGTCTGGAACACAAGCAGGAGTGTTCAAACCTAAGTACAAGCTGAGAACAATTGCTCTGCTTTTACTTCATCATGTTAAACAAAGCACTGTTAGGAGTGATTGGCCACCTCCTAGAGCCTGGAGAGCCATCAAGCTCTGAGTTAAGAAGAAACGGTATTTGGTCCAGCTATGTCAGTCTATATTAATCCCACATACGGCTCCACCAGCTTCAGCAGACAAACATCTTTAACCTAAGCATTTAATGATCATTTCCATTGAGGAACTGTTTATTTACAGTAAAAGGCAGGGTGGCCATAGTGGGCAGGACTCTAGGCTGAAACTCTGAAGCCAACCCTCTATTCTTCATACAGCTGCTGGTCTACTGAGTGATCTACAGTAAGTGGATCTATCCGTCTTTGCCTCCTTGCAAAGTCCTTTGAGATCTACAAAGGAGAAGTGTTACACAGCAGCTATACACTTCTTCATTACTAGCTCTTTTTCATGTGGTTCCTTTAATAGACATATGGGTTCTGATTTAGATCTTCTGAACAGGGTGTAACACTACTGGTGCTAGTAGCAACTCTGTGTTTGCCAAATGTGACTAGAAGACTCCTACTACTGTGATGTAAGCAATTAAAAAGTTATTTCTCTAAACTTCCCCATGTCAGATATGCTCTTAAATAGGGAAAGGCTATTTGTGTTCAGGAGCTACAAAAGTGTCTTCATCTCCCTGGACAATTACTGCGATGGCACATCTGATCTGAGTGAGCACATGTGGAAGCAAATAACCATGTAGACACTCACAGATTCGCCAGTAAATGTACAATAAATGTTATCTTTTTCACATTTAAGTAAAACACAGGAAAATGAATGCCGAAGCATTTCCATTGTTCTGTAATGTATGTGTACGTGCACAGTCAAATGTACAAATGCATAACTATGCTTAGGCACAATAGCAAATTTATGTACCATGAACATGTGTAAGTATACATACATTGGCATTAAATAGTGCACAATATCAAAAAAAAAAAAAAAAAGGCATATAAACATTCAGGTTGCAAAGCCAAGCAATATTGGATATTCCAGAATGCAGGTTTCCTGGGCATCCTTAATTAGTCCTTTTGAATATGTATGACGATACAGTTTTAATTACATGATAAGGTGTAGGGGTTTTTTCCTTAACAGATTCTTGTGTCAGCCAGTTAATGAGGAGTCAGTTTTTTAACCCTTCTGGTTTTTATCGTCTTCCATTTGGTGCTCTGGCCTCAGATCTCATGTTAATGCACACGGTCTAAGCATTACACTGAACACAGAAAACATTAATCCCCTTCCAAGCTTTTGCTTCTCTGGTGCTCCCATGACAGCATCTTAATATGCCCCAAATCCTGATGAACGTCTCTCTGCCACACACATTATCTTCACAATATTATTGCCATCATGCAAAAACACTGAAGCACAGGGAGAAAAAGGACAAAAATGTCGGAATGACAACTTTCAGCGGAAGCTGAAAGGGAAAGATGTGGGAGCTTTTGTGTTCATAGCATTTCCCTAGCCCTTTCTCCACTCAAAGCACAGGCCCAGTTGACTTCAGCGCTCAGCACTTCTGCATTTCAGGCCCCAGGTGTCTCTTGTTGAGCACCCAGAAAATGAGGCCAAGCACTCCAGAGGGAGGAAATTCCAGAATGATGTCATCATGCCTACACGTGGGGAGAGGAAGGAGCTAATCGTGCCCAGGCAATCCAAATTCTGGCATTTGCTAACATTTTAGCATTTGGCTCACAACCATATCGTTCTTTTAGCTGAGTTTCTCTGTGCATGTGTATACATTTCTCTGTAAATAAATAAGGACAATCTGAACTCTGTCTAACCTGCTAAAAACTCTTGCACTGCCTTCCCAGTAAAACTAATTTATTGATGTGCGTGCCCTTGGAAAAAAGGCATGGCATGTGTTGTAATAACCTTTACTTATTTTTTCTGCTGCAATTAAATCTAGGGAAAGCTAGGGAAACTTGGTTTTGTTTGTTCCCAGAAGAGGAAGGGAAGTAAGGAAGATCTACCTTAACAGGTGCAGAAGTATCAATACCCCCCTTGCTCCAGCTGTGCCTCAGCCATTCATTCCGTCTCTGCTTTAGAAGCAGGAACAGACAATAGGCAGGCAAACAATTTGGCACCCCCTTGATCTGGGGGATCAAGGACTTCTAGGGGACAGGGATAAATTTGCTTTCCTTCAGTCTGAAAACCCTCTACTAAATCTCAAGTTTTACATTTGCTACATTGTCCCTGTCCGTTAGCAACTCAGGCATTAAAAAGCATAGCATGCTGCCTTAAAAATCCCAAGATTTTCAATTAAATACTGGTTTATTTTTGGTTTGCTTCCTGCAAGTTTTCTCAAACCATTCCCTTTTGAAACTTCCCTGCACAGGCAGACAGGTTGGAAACAGGTTAAAAATGAAAGCTGAAATCCATATGTAAACAGCTGGCTCCAAGAGCTGGTGCTCTAGGGAACGAAAACTTGTAATGCAAGACTCACAAAACTCTTGTGGGAGTTGGCTTCATTAGGTATCTACCATAAGCGTGTCTGTGTGCATATATCTGTACACCGTTGTGATCCTATCTGTGTGTGCGTATGTACCTGAGGTTAGCAGAGTATTCACTCCCTGCTGCGCCGGTCACTCCTCTCTCTTCTCACACTTCTCATCTGTTTTTTGAAACTGGGAGTGCCTCTCTCTTTCATACATCCCCTCTCCGCTAGTGCCGCAGTCTGATGCCAGAAGGACCTTTTTTTACCCCTCCTGTGTGTGTACGGCAGGTGAGCTTTTCTCACTGACTCTCTGCTGACTGCGTCGGATGTTATCTACCTTTCAGCCAGTGGACAGAGCAATGTGTTTACCCTGCCGAACTGAAATGCCCTGGCTTGCTCTCTAAAAGCTCTTCTCTATAGCCCTTCTATATAGGATACCTAGGGAAACGTAATCGCCCAGTGAGGCATCAAAGGGAGGCATCGTGAATACCTTGCCTTTACCCCACTCCGAGTGGTGGTTTCCTCTCATGGTCTGAAAAATCCCTGATAAAGGGGTGGCATTAGTTAGTAGTGCTTTTCATTCTGGAAATGCCTCCACATCCATGCTGGATTCCTCCTCCCTTCCCAGCCTGGGGAGCACATGGTTAGTCCTTCTCCCTGACAACTGGGGAGCCAAGCTTTCCCTCTTCTCGCTGCAGTCACTAGCAGTAGGGGGAGCAATGGCAGATCTTATGCCAAGATTTCCTCTTTTTCCCAAGAAGGAAAAGCATATCTGTCCATGCTGAGATACTCCCTTACAGTATGTGGCGAAGCCATGCTCTCCAGCCAAGATGTCAGCTAGCAACATGTGCTCTTGTGGGCTTCTGGGGGGAGAAGTCCTAGGGTAGGCAACGTGGTGGGAATAGTAGGTGCCTATTACGTTATCGAAAACAACATACAGCTGCGTGTTACTGTTGGCTGAATGCAACCTGTCAGCACCAACATCTCCCCAAGAAGCCAGGACTGATTGCAGCCAGCCTTCGCAGGAGAAGGTGCCAGTAGCCGAGCAGTTGGAGAAGTGTGACGTGTTGCCCCCTGCCCGCTTCCAGGCCCTGTTAACGTGGCAGTGTTAGAGCAGAGAGTGTGCCTGCAGAAGCATTATGTTGCGAGGAACCATGTGGTGACAGGCAGAAAGCCCCGAAGGAACTGCAGTGGTTTTGCTGACGGCTGAATGCCCTGGGGCTGGGACAACACGCGTTCTCCCATGCGATGGACCGACCCAGGGCACCAGTGGTGCTTGCTATGCCTTGATGGTGCATCAAGCTCCAGAATCAGGCTATCCTCCATAGCCCACAGATTTGCTCAGCCTAATTGTTAATTACTGTAACTCACTCTTTTAGGACCAGGTCTATTTTCAGTCTTTGCAGTTCACTGAATTTGGAAGGCTGAGCATCCCTACCCTTGCATGAGTGTGAGTGGGTTGGGTGCTGGCCCTGGGCACTGGAGAATGAATCACGTTGCTGTAGCTGGGAACAAGTAATGAGGGTTAGGTAGGCTTTGAGCCATTTTGATGCATCACTGTCTTTCCAGCTCTGCTTGTATTATGCTTTGGTCTGCACAATCAGAACCCTTATAATTTCAGACAGACATCAAGGAATGAATGGTTTGCCCTCCTGAATAAAATGAGAACATGTGAGTGTGGAGAGAGAGGGGGAGAGAGGCATTTGCATAGGTCAGGAAGGGTCATTAAAACATCTGGCAGTAGTAACAGACATGTGTCAAATTTTAGTGTTCATTAAATTCGTATTAATGCAAGAATGGTTCTTAAGCTCCAAATGCCACTTTTGGTTGCTGTGTTCCCCCAGTTGATGGTGATGACTTTTCAGAACTGTACCATGCTTGTTTGCTTGCTAGTGGCATCTGACCTGAGGTCAGATTTCTATTTAACCCCTTCCTGTAGGTCAAAAGACAAATTAATCTGGTGAGAATTGAATTGGAAATGAGGTGTCTGGATAGCAGGTGTCCCAACTGTGGAATAGCTGCCAGGCTGAAACATGTTTGCATCTGTTCTTATGCCATCCAAGAAGTCATCTCCAAGGTCAGGGAGATATTCAGCCGACATCTGAGATGGGAAGTTGCCACAGGGAGCAGAAGTGGCAGGTGCCCTGTGTTAGCAGATTATCTTGCAGTCTGGGGGCAAATTTCTGAGAGTGTCACTTTGAGTATACATGTAGACGTTTCCATTTATTGTGCACTTTGCTTTACCTGTGTTTACTACCAGTTTATAATCATAAAGAAGATACATTATTTCCCTCCCCCTTAAAGAGGTGAATCTCACAAATCTTTTTCTTCCCTTTTTTTTAGAGGATGAAGATGATGAAGAGATGGTGGAGCCAAAAGCACAGGATGACTTGGAGACAGAAAATCAAGACCAGAAGCAGGAAGTGAAAGAAGGTACCTTAAAAAATGAAAAGGATTTTGTTACAGCTGTAAAGGACTGAATCCCGCCAGTAGTTATTCTCATAGGTAGTTTCCATTATTGAGAACACTGTGAAATCGAAACAGTCACCAGTTTTATTGATTCAGAACCACATGAGTGGCATAAAAGCAGAAAATTGTATCCCAGCGACCCAGCTGGTAGGTATGAGAAGCTTGTGAAAGGCACAAGACTTCGGCTTTTTAGAAGCAGCAACATGTCCTCATAATTTGGGAACAAAGTAGAGATTCTTGGATTCCAGGACTGGTGCTTACTTGTCCTCTGGCTCAAATAGCCTGCTTACATGAAAGATTTAAAACACGAATGCCAGGCATTCCAGCAGCTCCATAAAGTTGGTTGGTCTTCAGAGGCACTTAGAGCCCGTAACTGTCTGCCTGCTTGAGAGGGGCAAACTTAAACCTAGTGGTGGTCAGTAACCTTCCAGCAGAAAACCATTTCACTGGAAAATGTAGACAGTCAAAATCAAAATTTTTTGTAGGAGCTGCCCCCAGGGAACTTAAGGTCAAAGCTGAAGCTGGGCAGGTTCAGCCCTTCTATCTATTTCTCTGGATTGAGACACTCTCCAGGGTTACAAGAGACAAAAATTCAGGTTACTACTTCTTTCTGGTGCAGACAAGAGACACATGTCGAAGTGGTGCATGTCAGCACTGGACATGGTAGATATGCTGGCTGTCTCTTGTTTGCTTCTCTTGGACCCGTTCTAGCTTTCGTAATTAGAAGAGGGATATGAAATTTGGTTTTCCTCATCTGGGAGTTTACTAGAGTATTGGCTATTCTGGTGTGTCGCTTTGAGCAGTCAATACTCACCCCTGTGTGGAGTGGGGGGAAAGAGCTGAAATACCAGCAGCTCCAGTGTGAGAGGAAATTAGTTTCAAGTTAGCCTTTTATGTACTTTGCTGACCGAGCGCCACCGCCAACTTCTTTTGTTTCTTTGTTGTGTTTTAGTCTCCGGGCAGTGTTCCCCTTCTCTGCCTAGCAGATCCTCCAGGAACGGTAGATCAACGGAGCTAGTTTAGCACTGGTCTCAAACACCCAAACTGCAGGCTGTAAAAGCAAGGCACGGCTTGTTTTAGCAGAACCGGCTTTGGGAGGTGCTAACACTTGACTGGGTTCAAGGAAGAAGAAAACATGCTCATTGCCTGATAGAAAATGAACTTGACCTGCAGTACGTGTTGTGACGGATAAAATAGTGGTGTGCTGATGATTGGCATTAAATGCTGTGAATCAAATGAAGCAGTTGTCCCCAAATTGACAGGGAATGGAGTCCCATTTCTACATTTGGTGTCGTTCTCTCCCTGTTGGCGTTAGCCCTTTCGCCAACAAATCCTGTTTTCCTCTCTGTTGTAATCACCCTTCTCATATTCTGAGCAATGTTCAGAGTTTGAAGCCATCGTTTGTGTTTCATGGAAGTGATTAAAACCATGTTACAAGTCAAACAGGAGTTTAGAAGAACATTTCCTGTCGGTGCTGCACTCTGTGTGCCTACTCAGAATTAATAGCTTTTCTGCAAATTAGCACATAATGGGTTAAAAGCATGTTTATGTTGGCATTAAGTACTCTGGCTTCTTTTTCTCTGCAAGGCAAGACAATATTTTGCAAACTTTTTAAAGAATCTCTAATAGATATTATAGTGGCGCCATTCACACTGCTATATGGTAGTTAAGGCTGTGTCAGCACTTCCATTATGAATCCTGTTTTTCAGGGATTTATAACCCAGCCGTAAAAATTTGCTCTGGGCTGAAATTTGGTTTCAGCTCAGGGAGCACATTTTTTAACAGATTAAAAAAAATCAGCATGGCCTTTTTTGAGTTATAGGAGTGTAAGAAAAAAAAACCATAGGAAAGAGAAGTGTGGGGAGAGAAAGGCAGACAATTTTTTCATGAATATAACTCAAAAATAGGTCAGGATGAAAAATAAAGATTGGATCCAGTCTGTTCAGTCTCCTTCTCCCCAAGCCAGCAGGACAGGAGTGCTCTATTTTTATAATGGTATTTTAAGAGGAAATGCAATTTTTTTTTTTCTTTGTGGTTTATAGGTAGTCAAATTTAATTCTACAGACATTTATTGCATGCTTAATTTCCTCGTCTTCCCCCTGCACACCCCAGAGTTGCTCTGCGGGGTTTGGTGGGATTATTCAGCAGGCACACAGTGCACCTGCAATAGGGCAGCCTGCCTGGCACACCACCCCTTGCGGCACTTCAATGCCACGGAGGTGCTAAGGGCAGAGGAGCAGCTCGAGCCCCGCAAAGTGTTTCTGGAGTGGGAGGTGAAGACCTGGCTTGTTGACCGTTTGAAGCATATGAAGCCTTGGGACCCTCTTGTGTTTCTTCCACGGGGCTGCCTGTTGTCACCCGTGTCTCAGGTGCATGGTCTCCCCAGCGTCCTTGGAAGAGCCGAGTGTGGGATACCTGCTGGTGAACTGGGCTGGGCTCTGCCTGTTCCCAGCCTCTCCTGACCATGTAAACAAGACACTGGTCCCAAACTGTGGCATCAAGTGGGTTGGGGCTTTCCACCACCAGAGAGCTCTGGAGCTCCACCTAAGGCGCCTCTTTGTGTCAGTAGAAACCACATGAACAGCCAGACGGGCTGGGTCTTGAAAGTGGGCCTCAACCTGCATTTATCTGAAGCCGTAGATATATCCACAGAAACCTGCCTGAAAGGCTGTGATGGGGGAGGCTGGGATCTGCAACTTCAAAGGCCAGCTGTGCCCCGCTCTTGCCCTGGCCCTCTGCACAGGGCTCGGGTGTCCACGCAGCAGGTTGCGGTGGGGGAGGTGGTTTAGCCCTCGCCAGCTCAGGCTTCAGTATCAGAGAAGCAGGACAGGTTGCCAGCTTTGCCCCGTGAACTCGCTGGGGTTTGCAATAGCCTGTAACGCCACGGTTTCACTGCCGCCGACACCACAGCGAGCTCGGGAGTGCCGACCCACCCTGGTAGCCCGGCTCAGGGGTGCTCAGGGTAGTGCTCAGCACGGCCCCTAGAGAAGCACCATCCATGGGAACAGCCCTGGCACAGTTTCGAATTTAAGGCTCTGGACCCTGCTACTCCAGAACTGAAAAATTCCTACGTGCACCTCGAAATCTCCCTTTACATGTTCAGCAATTGTGCCATGCAGGGACTTGCGTTTTAAACCCAACACAACCAGGCACATATCAAGCCTGACATGAAAGTGAGAAGCACAAGAAAAACAAGAGGGTCGCAGGCTATCGGCAAACAAGGACTAAAAGCTGCTGAGAGCCCCTTAGCACCTTGCAGTTCTCACGCTGTACATTTCTACCATCCTCAGTTGTCAGCATATCTAAAGTTTACATGGTCTTAAATACACGCTGAAAGAAATAATGCAGATCTTAAAAGGGTTTTACTAATCTCCTTCTGTCTCTCGTTATATCTCCGGGCTCATAACAAGGCTGCTTCCTGCTTTACTGTTTTTATTAGTTCGCCCTTTCTTTCATTCACTTACTCTTTCTGTTCTTTTTTTCTTTTTTGCCTTTAATGGACTTCATTCCTTTTGCCAGGTTTTTACAATTGCTTAGGTTCCAGGAGAATATTTTTTATATTCTATTATACTTATTTAAATGGGAGTCTTTTTTCTGTTTTGTTTTGGTTTTTTTAAATATCTTTTTGGCTCCCCTGATATTTAAATATTTGTGAATTTGATCCTGCACTGTTATCACAACTATGGATATTATATTTACTACAAACCTGCTTCTGCCAGATAAGAACAAGTCTGCAGCATTTTTTATCTTAGTTCCTAAAGATCCAAGGAAATGTTTTCGTATCAATTTTTTTTTCTGTTTTGTCCAAGGAAATTTGTGGACAAAGGACCTGATGTGAAATACAGTATTTCTGAGGATCGTGTTAAATCACATGCGAAATAAAAAAATGCTCTTCTTTTTCAGAAACAAGTGTTGAATAAATCTGTTGTTTTCATGTCACGTTCCATTTTTGTTACATATTCTAGACCTTTTTGCTCATGCACAAGTGTACAATGTCTTTCATTATGGATATACCTCGCATTTTCTTCCCCTGCGGTGTCCCCTGTGCATATATAACTGCACGGTGTTTTAATTTTAAATGTAAATTCCATTTTATTTTGTGCAGTATTATAGATTAACATGAGTACAGGGCTTCTTTGATACATGTTGTCGACCTCATAACCCCAGAGCCACCCAGACAGCACTCTGCTTGTGGGTAAGCAAGCATCTATGTTTCAGTGGGTCCATGGATAGACGGGATGCCCAGTGGCCCTGTTAGGCAGAACTTGGTGGCTGCACCATGGCTCCTCCTGATGTGAGCTGGGCCCACGGATGGGTTCAGCTCCTCCGGGCGGGAAGCAGAGCACAGGCACAATAGTTCATTACGAAGCTACAGTATAGAAACAAGAGCGAAGTATGGGTCTTCCTTTCCAGGAGCTTTCATTGCACTCCTGGCAATAAGCACGTAGCTTTTAGCACTGGTAAGCTAAGCATCGCACTAGGCTTTGTTAGGTTAGATGTGGTTTGTTTGGTTTTTACACCAGGGAGAGCAGATACTTGAAGACAAATGCTGTATTCTTACAGGGAATTTCTGAAAATATTGTCACATCACATAGGTATCTGTGACAAAACAAAGCAAAAAATACTTTGATCAGCTACTTACGTTTCTCAGAGTTTTCCTTGAAGAGAGCCTGTGTCTCTTGAAAGCTGAGATCAAAGTAACTGTAAGCTCCCAGATAGGAAGAAAAATTGCAGAAAATTACATAGTTTCTTTTTATTTTATTCAAGGTAATGGGCAGACAGGGAGAAGGAACAAGGGGAAAATGGAAGTGGCTCTGAAAGATAAATGGTTAGAAAATCTTCATATTTGAAAGAACAAGCCTGTCTGTTTTGGGTTTTTTGCTTATACTTCATGTATTTGCAGTAGTTACAGCAATGTTTTACACTGGAAAAAGTAATGATGTTAACATTCTTGTAAGAAGAGATTGCCTCAAATAAAACTTCAGAGGCAGCCGAATGAAAGAAGAAAATAAGGTTAAAATATGAAGCTTAATATCGCCAGGGGGCATCTGGTGTGTCAGTCAGATGAATGAGGTAAACTGATTTATGCCCCACAAACTTTAGCCAAGGTGTTTCTGATACCGAAGAGGGTTTAATAGACTGCTGGCCTCCCACAGATCATTGCTAACTGCAAGGGAGATTTTGCTGAGGTAGAACTGCAATCATGTGTATCTCCATTGCTTGTGAACACTCCACAGCTCCCAAGCTGTTTATTTTTTGCCTTTTCCCTTTCTATTGATTTTTGGTTGTATTTTCCTTGCCAGTTATAGTCGGCAAATGGCCGAGTAATAAATTTATATTTCCAAGCTGTAGAGAGGATTTGATTTAGCAAATAATTTTTACCATTTGGAGCAGTTTAAAATGAGTTTTCCAGTTGCCTTTGCAGTTATTTTCTCCCCTTTTATGCCATTTTGCTGCATTGTCATGCTTGTTGTCTTTGATTCTCGGAAAGCGATGCTTTAGTGGTGACAGTGGGATATTGCCTCATTACAGGCTTCCTTGCCAGATGAGTTCCCTTAGTGCCAATTACTATTCAGTAGTGGATGCTGCAATAGGTCAACCTGTACTTTTTGCTAGTCATTCTTCTTTATCACATGCATTGGTTCTGTCTAAAGCACTTAGAGGCAAATTGTGCTCCTGCCTTGGTAATTGTTGCTCTGCTACTCAGGGGGACCATGCGGGGGGACATAGATATTCTCTGGATTTGTGGAGCTCCACAGGGACCACTAACCTGATGGTAGGAAGCATAGGGCCAAGGCCATAGGAGATCGTCAAAGGCTAAAGTTTCTAACTTCTTAGCTACTTCGTCTCCTGAGGGCCAAATTGCTCCTCCACCTTTTGCATTTTTCCTGCCCTCTATATTTAGCCCAGGTGTAGTGCAGAGACTTTGTCTTTCAGAGCTAATGCTTTGACCAGTTGAGGCAAACCGAAGCGTGGTGGTGATAACAGCCTCTCCCAACCACGGGGAGTGCTCAGAAAGCAGGTACACTGAAAATTGGGGGAGCTGAGTACTGCAGTAATGTTGACCATGTCACCACTCCTGCCTGCTGTTGCGCCTTTCAATCCGTCCTTGCCCCTGGGGCTGGTGGCGGCGGCGGCGTACTTGGGCACTGGAGCACACAAATCTGGTGTGAACCACGGGAAAATCAGATGGCGAGCAAGGGCTACATCTCCCTGATAGCTGAAAGTAGCTGTGTGGCACGGCACAGCAACTGGAAGATAATTTTGAGCTGCAACTTTAAACTGTGTCACTCGTTGTTTAATTAAACATTAAGATATGTATGACAGGGCTGGGAGTTAAACTTTGATGTATACTGGGTGTTCTCTGAGGTACCGTGCTGAATTATCTTTTTTGGCTGCTGGTGTTTTAACCCAATATGGCCTAGGGAGACTGCAAGGTCATTTTCACAAGTAAACACCTCAAATCTGTGGTGTAAAGCCAATGCAGGAGACCTTTGATCGACAGTTAAACTCTAAGTATGACTCTCTGTAGTTTTGCAATAAATCTGTTTATGATATGTTGTTTGTGTACCTCATTATAAATTTGGAACAAAATTCTCTGTTAGCATAATTCCTGTGATGTCAGCAAAGCTTTTCATGCTGGGAATTTAAGCTAGTTGCAAGGTTGGTTTGGTGTAACTGTGAAGATACTAATGGCATTTTTTGAAATACAAGTAATTCTGAAATATAACTAAAATGATGGCTTAAAAGCAAAGGCATAATTGATATACAACATTGCCACAATATCAATATGACCCTGCTAGTGTAATTGAGAACAGAATTTTGCACTGTAGCAATAGCAGCATCCCAATTTCCTTTCCCTCTGACGCTCACATTTGAGTTGGAATTTACCAACAGCTCATTAAACTGATGGAGACGTAGCATTGGTGCATCCTGCAAAGACAGTATTTTCAAATGAAGGGCCATACTGGAAATATTGGTTTGGAAGTAAAGGTTTAGCATCTCTGCGTATGTGTAAAGAAGCAGCTTCATCTCGTGGGGGCCAGGCTATCCTGACCGGTGCCTGAGATGGCTCCTACCCCCTCCCAGCGCGGCTTTGGCCACAGCTCAGTGGCATTTGTTGCTCTTGCTCTTAGGAGTTCTCTGCAAGGAATAAAACTGCCTTAAAGAAACCGGTGTTTGGTCGGTTGCTTTCGATTTTGCTGCCTCAGAGAATATCTTTGGTTATTTACTTCATTGCTTCACAAAAGCTCTAAAGCAGAGACAGAATTTATCAGTGACACCAAGGAGAAATGGGAAGAAGTGAAGGGAGAGATAACGTGAACCCTTTTAACACAAAGAACTGTAGTATAAGTTAAGAAGATTATTTTATCTTTGGCCCCTCTGACAGGTCCCCTGTTACATAAGTGTTCTGCTTTTTCGAGTTAGGTATTGCCTAAACGTCAGTCACAGCCATTTCCTGAAATAGGAACACTGAGTTTATTTAATTTGGGGGGTTTAAGTATTTTCCATTTCAGAATAATAAATACAGAAGATATAGGATCTCTTGTATGTAAATGCTACATTCTGGGAATATACATGTTTAGTATGTTTAGATATACTAGAAAATTCTTAGTCATGATTTTAAGAGTAAAGCTTTGATTTTTGTCCTGACATTGCTATGGCAAGCTTTCATGTCAAAAGAAACCCACTGAAGATGTTGATTCATTGGGAAAGGGGTGAAATGTCATACTTTTAACTACATCTTTTCATTTTCCAAGCTCCTCCCAGAGAACTGACAGAAGAAGAAAAACAGCAAGTTCTCCATTCAGAAGAATTCCTGATATTTTTTGACCGGACAATACGTGTAATTGAGCGAGCTTTGGCTGAAGATTCAGACATCTTCTTCGACTACAGTGGCAGAGATGTAGAAGAGAAAGATGGGTCAGTTTGGGGTTTTTTGCTTTTGTAAAATAACCTTTATAAAAAGAATTCCAATGCCAGGAAACCTTAATTTTAAAACTAAACTAAACATTTTTATAGTTAAGAAAAGTTTAAAACCTCTCTGTGAAGGCCTGGGTCACTTTGTTAGCCTAAATTATTTTGTAAAATAGCTTCATGGTTTATTGCTCTGTTTTTTTTCTTTTACATATTATGCAGGAGGTTTAATTTTTCGTTTCATTTTTTGGGATGAAATTTCAAATTCTGAAGAAAAACATTAGTAATTGAAACAGATAAATGTGTGTGTACACATGTATATGTAGATGTGCATGTGTATGCTCCAGTGTGCTTGTATCACGATATTTTTACAAATTCAAATTGCTGCTGTTTACATTCTACTACTGCCTCAGGTCTGTAACGGATCCCACTGTGCTATGCATTGTGTGGATGAAAATGATGATCTCCCAAAGTGTTTGCAATCTAAACACATAAGACGAGAGGTGACAGGTTGCGTATTCAGCAATTGATAGGGGAGTAGAAGAAGCAAAACTTGTTAATACGAGAGGAAGTATTTAGATTTCAACAGCTGCCTATCTGTTGAAGCCTCATGGCAAATCAGTAGCTGTGTTGCACTGAAGTTACTGGAGGTTACTCTAGAGCATCGTCCCTGTGACCAGCTAAATGCATCAGTGTGGCAGCGTTGGACCAGGACGGAGCTTCAGCCCATCCTAATGGTGCCAGAAGGCATCCGCCATCTCCGTCGCTGGGAGGAGGTGCTGTAACTTTTAAGATTTCAGGAATCAAAAATAACAGAGATTTGGTTATAGCTTGGAGGTGGAGATTCAGAAAAGGTGGAGCTGACTGCCAGGGCCTGGTTCAGTCCGGAGAGACAAAGGTGGCAGAGGTGGCCAAGGGTGACCCAGAAGAGTCAGGAAGGCAGTCCCAGGGAAATTAATGGGAAATGTGATTGTGTGAAACAGACGTAAAATTTGTTCCTTGGTGCAGATTTGTTATCAGCCAGACAGTCAGCGAGAGCAATTGAATCAAGGTGGCAGACTTCTTCAGGCTGGGCAGAGATTTTAGAAGTAGCAGTCAGAAACTTTTGCATTGCTTTTCACAGCATTTGAATGCTGGTACTTCAAAAAGTGTCACTTTGTTTGAATCCCCACAGAGATGTTCAAGCAGGAGCCAACCTTTCCTTTAACCGTCAGTTTTATGATGAGCACTGGTCAAAGCATCGTGTCGTCACCTGTATGGATTGGTCTCTTCAGGTAAGATGGGAAGCCGGGAGATATGTTTCCATATCCTTCCAACTTCTCCCTAAAAAAGTATAGCCGGCCTCAGTATGCCCTTTGTTCTGCAGACTATGATGTTATTTTTTTACTAACAGCGGGGCCCTGAATGAGCAAATGCATGTAGTGGGCAATAATGAAGCTGTCATTTTTTTGTGTATGTTACTTGGTCTTCAGAACCAGGATGTTGTATTAAAACTATAGGTTAACAAACCTACTAAGATGAAGGAGTCTTTATTTTTCCTGCCCCCTCCACTCCTTCAGCACATGGAAATTCTTAGGACAAAAGGTTTAAAACTAAACCAATTAAAAATAATTTACTAAATATGTAGCAATTGAATTAATAAATAGTTATACCTGATAATATATAAAATAAAAAATAAGAATAGTGAGGAATAAAATTTATTTTTCTAATATACTAAAACTCAAAATGTGAAAGTATCTGAAGAACTTGAAAGGACTGAAAAGAGGTCTTTTGAAAAATGCTGGGTCCTCTCTTCAAGCGATGGAAGAGGAGGCTGCAGCTGGCCAGGGGGCATGCTGTTGCAGCGTGCCTGGAATGTGTCCAGTTTCTGTGCACCGCAAAGCATTGTCATATTGCAAAATAAAACTGACGATAGACCTGCTTAAGCTTCCCCAAACCAATACAGCCGCATCAGCAAAGCACAGAAACCAGATTAATTAGTCACTCCGTTGGAGAGCTGGGGTTAGCACACACACACATCACCGCAGGTTCTGTCAAATTCATTCGGTCCCAGTTTCGCTCCAGCCACCCTCATCCTCTTTGCTTTGTCCCTGTTAGCCTTTTCCTAGGTTCCAGCCTGGAGCAAAGCAGCTGGTTTCCCTAGGGAGGAAACCAGGGAGAATCTTCTCCAAGGTCCACAATACAGATATAATGAAACTGCTCCAGGAGGATGTAGGCTTGAAAAATGCGAACGCAAGCCAGTCTGCCTAGTTCGCCCCAAACCCAGCCTCAGGCTTGCGCTGGTGTGTCCAGAGCCCCGATGCAGCCTGGTGTGGGTAGCAAAGATGCTATAGATGTAGCTCAGCCCAGTGCTAAGAACAAGCTTTGCTTAGCCTAATCTTAGCAGTAGCTGCTCTTTCTGCACCATGTTAGGTGTTGCGTGTGGAGACGGCATGTGTTTAAGGCCAAGTATGTAAATGGTGTGTGCGGGCTGGGGAGAGGCAGTGGATAAGAAGCACGGTGACTCTCACATCCATCCTTCTCTCCTTCCCCTTGAAATGGCAGCAGGGCTGCTTCCATCCCTCCGGGTACTTCTCAGCTAAGGTGGCAGCTGACTACCTGGAGGACGTGGCAGGCAGCAGGGAGGAGAGGAGTTGGAGGTTCTCACCGAGCATCGCCGGTAGGCTGTGCAGGTCTGGCTGTCCGACCGGGTGTGGTGCACAACAGCCAGCTGCAGAGAGGCTTCATGTAATATCCAGCTCGCGCCCCGTGTGTGAAATGAAGGATTTATCCCTTTGCTTTCGTACAAAATATCAGCTTACAACAGGTATGCACTGGTGTGACGTGGGTGGCCCTTAAGCACATATGGATTTCCACAGAAATCAAATATAAGCCTGAGGAAACACTTATCTTAGGTTGTTCACTTGTTCAGGGGCTGGAAATTACATGGAATTCTTATCTGATATTTTCCTAACAGGCAGCTCTTACTGTATTCCCAGGGCAGCAAGAAAAAAAGCCGCCTCAGAAGAGCACTGCCAAATGTAATTGCTTAGCCCCTGGGGCTCAAAGGCATGTTCTGCTTCCCACCTCTTTGTTCCAGGGTGGCCCCTCCTGCCTTCTCCTCCGTTAACTCTTCACACTCAGCTCCCTGGCACCCCAGCGGGGGCTTCTCTGCCCCGGCAGCTTCTCCATGCCGGGGGGCTTCTGCACGCCTCCCCACACTAGCTTGGGAGGAGGGACTTGCCTCCTCTCTTGCCTGCTTTGAGGTGTATCATGCAGCAGGAGCTAGAGCCAGACGGAGGTATTTCACCTAACCGCTAGCTCCACTTCTCACTCCACTTGACACTCCAGGACATGGCAGTGTCCGGTATGCCAAAGGGTAACTTGAATAATCATGGGAACTGCAGAACACATTGCTCAATTTTCTGCGATAAAACTGGTGCTGCAAAACAGCCTGGAGGCAAATAGAAGCTTAATCAAACAAAGGACCTTGATACATTGATTAAACAAGTTATTCTGTTCCCAGTCACATGTAAAATACGGTCCCAAACATGTGGGATCATTCATACCATTACAGCTAACCCACTAGCCCCTTGATTCTTTTGCAGAGCAAAGGGAAAATGGCTTAGATGCTTCATCAAGGATCTAAGGGAAAGGCCCAACAGCCTGAGTGTAAACACAGAGAGTGGGATCACCTTGCTCTGTCCATGAGGAGGTAACTTAGCTCATTTAAATCCAAGAAAACCACAGTCTCAGGGATGCTGCTGTGTCTCTCTTGATCTCAGGCAGCAGCCTTGCATGCTGTTTCCCACAGCACCAGTTGCAGTCACAGGGCAGCTGGGCACCTGGTGAGGACCAAAATTCTGTAAATGCAAGTAGATTGAATTGAAGCGGCGAGTGCGCAGTGCCAGCGTGGATGTAGGGTGCTGCACTTAGCTCGTTTTTTTTAAGAGTCAAAAAGCCTCATAATGATGTTGCCCAGCTAGGTATGACCCCAGCATATGTGTAAACTTGAAACTGTATTTCCAGTCAGATGCATAAACTGTGATTGCAAAACCTACGTATAGACCAGCAAGATTTGAGTCAGTGTTTGTTTATGGCCAGACGTGCTGCCAACCAGAACATGCTCGCTGAACTTTCCAGGAGCATGAACCAACCCCAAAGTGCCTCTAAACTGGTGCTTCAGACCTGGTCCCACACCCTAGCTGGCTGCAGTCATGCCGGTGGAAGGGCTTGTCGCTTCTGCCTGCCAAGGTATCTGCCCCTTCACGACTGCGGGCTCAGCTGCTCACGCGAATGGTACTAACCTGTTCAGCCAAAACAAGATGCCCTGGCAAGAGCCTACTGCGCGCGCTGTTTACTTGGACCTGGACCAACGTGGGATGAAAAGTTTCAAAGGAGAAGCTGAGCTTGCTGTTCAGAAGTGGTTGTAATCTCTGTTGCAGGAGAGAGAGAGAAGAGGGGGGTGAGATGGATAAGAGCAGTGGAGGGCAGGCTGGCACAACTGTGTCCGGAGAGGTGGTGTCTCTGGCGTGGGATTAAACCACCCTCAGGTCTCCCTCAGTTTCTGAGGAGGGTGAAGAGATGATTGGTCTGCTGCATGCTCTAAATCCCATGCAAGTGATTTGGGGGCTAAATTGCCCTTAAAAGCTGTGCCAGCAGCCAGGGTCTGCCAGGATATAGGTACAACCCAGTCAGAGCCACCCCAAAATGGGAAAGAGGCGGCTCTGGTGGCCACGTGTTGTTGCTGGTTCTCCCACACGTGGGTCCAGGCTCGTTTGGAACGATGAGCTTGAATAGAAAAATCATCAGCTCCATGATGTATTATCCATGGAAGTGTACACGAAGTGGGAAAGAACAGCTGCTGATGGCAAAAGTTATAGCTGTGCGCATTATTTCTTCCAAATGGATTTTGAGAGCAGGGAGGTTCAAACCCCAATAATAATGATATAAAGGGTGGTGGAGGGTTTTTTTTTTTGTTTTTAAAATGCTTGGTGTGGACCAAATTCACAGCTCCCAATAGTACTATTGGCAGTTTCTTTGTCCCACTTCCTTTACATCTACCAGCTGCGCAGTTCCCCTATAAAGTGGTGAATGGTTTGGCAGGAATTTACCTGGGAAAGACAAAAAGTGACAATGATTTGCGGAGATCATTGAGAAACTTTGAGGGAAAGCATTTCTAGTTTACAAGAGGAGGGTGTGGGTCCTGCAGAGCTTGGGCTGCTGGCTCGTCGGTCTGCAGAAGCCACATGCTTTTCTCTGGACACGCCATAAGGTCCACTGCGTTACTTTGACTATTTAGAGGCAAGGACAGAGGCTACCAGAGGTGCCTAGTGTCAAATGTGACAGTGGAGAACTGGGTGCTATTGTGTAGGCAGAAAGTAATTGACATTTTGTGGCAAATTGTTACTTCTTACGGTGTTTTGAAATGATACAAGGTCATCAACAGAATATGAAAATCTGATTTTTCATATGTAATATTATGTATGTGTGCATATATGTACATATGTATAAACAGAACACATACGTATGTGTGTGTTGCATATCTACTTCTATATATCAGTGGATAATGGGTGTACAAGAAAATATGGATCTGATTTTCGAGTGCTCATTGCATCTTACTGAGTCAGTGGAATTCGAGGTCACCCTGTGCTTTACAAGATGACCTCAGCATCTTGCAAAATTGAGCTTCTGTGAAGAAAATGTTTTGTTTGCTATTTGAATCATCAAGAAGAGCTTTCAAGTTGATTCTATGCATAAGTGAATAGGAAGAGTGCATAATGAAATAAGAAAGAGTAGTTTTCAGGCATGCTGAAAAAACTGTGAATTTCAGAATAAAAGTAAGTCAACGCTATGGTCATAGTGTTTTTATTATGAAAATCAATTAAGACAATGGTTTGTCCCTGAAGAAATGGTTAAGCAAATACATTGTAATTACTCAAGCTTTCAGATTTTTCCTCTTCCTTGCTTTGCATTCCTTTTATGAATATCCTGCCAGTTGTCTTTTCTGAGAATTACCTGCAGAAAATAACATTGCCTTTGTGGTATCTGAGAATAACTGATAGAGAGCAAGGAGCAGGGGCTTTAAGGATGTCAGGGACGAGGTAAATATAAAACCAAAATGAAGCTGAATACTATGATTTGACTTAGTGTGTAATATAATTAAGACCAGATATGGCACATGTATTGTGAGATTATTTCTGTCTCATCTGATTTTGCGTAGGTTCTTCATCATCCGTCTTATTGAATTTGCCTTTTCTTTTTCTTTCTAGTACCCCGAGTTGATGGTTGCATCTTATAACAATAATGAAGATGCTCCACATGAGCCTGATGGGGTAGCCTTGGTATGGAACATGAAGTTCAAGAAAACCACACCAGAATATGTTTTCCATTGTCAGGTAAGACTGAGGAAGCCATTAATTTCATGTTAGACAAAACAGAGTTTACTACATGGTGCATCTGCCCACTGTTTATATGAAGAGGTTGAGGTTAAAAATAGGCATTTTTGGAAGAAGTACAAGCGGCAGTCCAGTGTTTTTAGAAGGCAGCCAGCCTTCTCAAACAATACTGAAAGCCTGTCAGGGCTGCATGTCATTCTTTGTCTATTTAAAACAGTCCCTAGGAGGTTTAGTTTATAAAGCCCCTGCACTTATGAAGTAACTGTGGTGTACCACTTCCTCATCCAGGCAGCAACATATGCTTTCCCACCCACGTTAGCTTCCTCGCATCCTCTGCACTCCAAGCTGCCTACCCGTGCCTTGGTTCTGCTCAATATCGTGTTTTGCCTTTAAAATTGGGAAGTACACTTTGCATTTCTGGGCATGCATCTTACTTACAGCTTGACAAAAATGGTCTCGATTACAAGGACTACTCCACCAATTCCTGTTTGACTGTCCTTTAGGTTACTGAACCAGTGTTTCACTTCACTCAATGCTACTTTATGACCATACTATTTTAGAAGTTTATGGACAATTCAAAAATAGTTGGGTGGTTTATTTCTGTTTACTCCTCTTTTGCCAGTGCTTTCGTGTGTGAAATGGCACAGCCTCGTATTGACAGAAATGTTCTGCTCATTGGCTCTATCTCCATCAAACTGTCCAAACTGTGGAACGGGGCTTGGGCCAAATTTCCAACCTTTTCATTAATATCCTTCTGTGGTAATTAAATACAGGACAGTGGTATTCGAAAAGCCATATGGAAAAGTTTCAGCAAGTAAAACTTAACAATCAGAGATTAGTAAAATGCAGATTATTCTGCGGTAAAAATTGCTTCTCTTGGAAGGATATGTATTACCTGGCTAATTGTGTAAGCTAAGTGTCATTTTACATTCAAGGACCAAACATCTTTTTGAACTAAGTTTATGTTTGGACTCGGGTGCATTATCAGATGTAACATAGTGGGAGGGAGTTGCTGGAATTGAAGTTACTGCTTCAACCCGATTAAGTAACCTTTAATTCTGGGCATGTTTTTCTAATTTGCTATACTGAAAAACAACTTCACAAGGAGTCTAGGCCTGCACAGCAAATATGCCATACAGATTTATATACATATATATGTATGAGTGTGTGTGTATTACCTTTGAAATGAGAACTTGTATTTTCCTGGATATCATATTCGGCAGACTGATGTGTTCTTTCAGACTGCTTAAGATCTTAGCTCAGATCGCATGTTCAAATTCTTCTAGGATGTACATGCAGCTTACTGTTTTTAACAAAATATTCAAGAGAAGAGATTGCCCATTGCATTTTCAGGAAGAATAATTCTTAAACTAGGTTGATTTTGTGAGATAATAATCAGATTCAGGGTAGCTCTTCTGAGTACAGGGGAGATTGACTACAGACATAACAATGTGCTCCGTTAATTAAAAATTCTATCTACTTTTAAAAATAGGTACACTTAAACAGGGGGGATATGACTCACTAATTTGAAAGCACTGAGACAGGCTATACTGTCCATTAGAAAAACACACGTAGGACAAAGTGGTGGCCAGAGATTTGGCCTGGCTGAACTTCTGTCTAATTCTCCCATTAAGTTGGATGTCCCCCTTTTTAGAACTGGAACCTTAAAACCTGTGAATTGGGAGACACATATGGCACTGTGCTTTCACATGCATCCTGGATTCATCATCTTTCAGCTAAATGAATCAGTTCTTCGTCCATGAGAAATATTTATTTTCTTGGTCGAACTGTCCACAGATTATTTGCATTATAAGTCTGTTATGAGTTGGAACTATGTTTGAGCCACCATTATGGGGCTTCTGACATGTGGAATATCTTCTGCATCTCAGATTGGATGGGGTACCCACATGAGATTAAATAGGGAAGCAAAAAGCATGAGACTTGGTCTCTTGAACACAGGTTTTGTTCTAACTGACTCAGATGGAAAATAAGAAAAAAAAGATTATCTTAGCTCAAAGTCTGGAATTCAGCTCTGTAGATCATCATGTTCTTCTGTTAGTTAGTGGAAACCAACTGTATTATTAGTCAGCCCCATATCATTTATATTACCATTTTGCAAGAGAAATATTCCCTTATTCAGTCCTGATTCAGTCATTTCTCTAGGTCTTCTGTGAGACAGGCCCAATTTTTCTTCCACAATATGTGACCTTATAACACTCCAGCCCAGCAGCTAGAGATGAACACACACCTTATCATTACAGCTAGGTTGCCCAGATATGACAAACACAGTACTTTGAGTGTATTTTCCCAATAGACCTCTATTTTCCTTTCCAAAGACTTTCTATAAAAACATGGTCTTAACAAATACTATATGGTGCTGACTAATATACCTTTTGCCTTTCCATTTTTGGGCTCACAGAGCGAGATATAAGCAAGTAGAAACTCATTTCAGATGTGACTGTCAAGGAACTCATGCAAGCCGCTTCTGAGAAGCCAAATCAATAAATAGGTTTATGAAGCCATTTCTGAGGAACTTCTAAGACATTTCACCTCAGGAGTTCTGATAACATCAATAGAAATAGATATGTGACACATCTCTGGACAGCTAAAGAGCTGGCTGAACTTCAGCAGGTAGAACTTTAGATACCTCTTGTGCACATTTGGTAAATTCTTGAAGCTAGGAACCGTTATGTTTTTCTGTCTTTCCTGGCATATTATACAGATTTAAGTGAGTTGATTACCAAGGAATTTCTTCATTTTCTTTACCTCTTTCTATGACTTTTTGTAACCTTACATAGGATCATTGAAATTGTCATAATCAGAACAAGCAGCTTTCCCAGCACCTTTGCTGAATGTTGCCAGAACCCAGGGGCTTCAACTAAAGTTTATCATCAGCCATGGCAGACAGTGATGCAAAAATCTACCAGCGATGATGTTTTTTCCTAACTCCAGTCAGCAAAACATTTGATTTCAGTCCTTAGATGTGAGGAATGATGTATTCTGTAAATGTTTATCTTAGCTGTTGTCACTAATGATCTTACTGTTACGAAATTCTTGCCCAATTTAAAGTCATATGAGGTTGTTGGCTCATTAATGCAGTGTAAGTGGTAGTAAATTTCATAGCTCTACTATATGTTGTACTACGAATACTGGGTTCAATTTTAGTTAATATGCATTGAGGGAAAAATGACTATCAGCCAAGTGGACTTGTTTACTCTACTCATTAATTCATGTGAACTGCCATGTGATCTATCAAATCCTTTCTAAACAAGGCTTCTACTGGCTTATACTCTCTCCTCTTGTGGAATATTTCTTTTCTTCTGTTTGTTTTATTTTTGCCCTTCTTTGGGTTTTTATATTTCTACTTCATCCAGTGATGTGCTGACAGTGTTTTAGCTGGGACTCCCACAGATTTTTTCCTCTATAGCTCATCATACATCTCTTTACCACAAGGTTAGAAATGGGAAAACAAGGAAGAGTGAGGGATCGGGCAATTTGTTCATTTGTTTTCCTATGCAAGCAAAAAAATGTTGTCTCAGAAGCAAAATCGAAGTGGAAGGGTGATATCATTTGCCAAAGGAATGAACGTTCAATGCTTTCCTTAGGTAGTGAGGAATAAATTGAGCATGCAGTTAATACTGCAGAGTGAAGACTGGGAATGTCCTTGTAGGGAAGAGTCAGGGATGTCCTCTTCCCCCACACTGGAGCATCACAAACTCTTGGTGTAATCCAGTGCATTCCAAAGGCAAAACCCAAGCCTTTCAGAAGTACTTTATGAGGCCCTGTGGATGAGTCATCCCTGGTTGGGTTGGTTTGGCAGTATCCAGAGAGGGAATGAATTCCAGCAAAGACATGGAAATCACATTGACTCTCCCTCGTTTTGGTGGGAGAATTTTAAGCAGTGGTTCACACTGCTTCTTTCAGCTACTGTTGGTCTGCGTTTAGGTGGGGTGTGAAAAAGGAAAATAGTATGGCACAGTTATTGATGATATGACTCAACATGAGCTCAATCCTGTATTGATTTATGCAATGCATGGGGCTCGCCTTATATGTGAACATTCCTGTACTATTGATTGATAGAGTAGCATCAATGATATTTCTCAGTCTTACTCTCTTTCTTAGAAAGCGCTTGTATGTCCGTAATGTATTTTTTCACTGAACAAACAAATAAAAATCTACATTACCCATTAATTACGAGGATTATTTGTAATGCAATGCCCATCGTTTATGTACTACTGGTCATCTCTGCCCATGATGTTGTTTGTGGTTCCTAGTGGACTGATCTAAGCTTTCTAAGCCAAAATGACCTGAAGAAGTATCTGAAATTTTGCACCAACATATCTGGTTGAGTGAGGCAAATGAGAACTCAGACTGTCTTTGCCCTAAAGTGGCTAGTTGAAGTCTGAGCGATTATACCCTTCCTTTCAGCCGGGCCTGTTAGCATGGGTACAGCACTGCTCTTATACCAGATCTCATAGCTTTTGGGTTAGAGCTGATCTACAGAGACAGAAGATAAAAAGGAAAGAAATAATCAGTGGGTCTAGTGGACTTTAGGATATTGCAAACCATTTCCTTTCTTCTGGAACCAAACAGGGGTTATTAAAGTTGGTTGAGGTATCTGGACCTCAGCTTCAAACATCCATCACTTCAAGAGAGGAGCGGTGGGGGGAAGGCAGCTAAAGATATTAGTTTCATGCAAGTAAACCAAATTGAATGTTACTTTCTGATTTGGAGGAGTCTGCATTGTGTTTGGAAAGTTTGATGAATTCTGCTTTCCTACACCCAGTCTAATGATAGCAGCAACAAAAAAAATTGCTATATTGACTGCATTTGATTTATTATAGATTATTTCCTGATCTATTAATTTCCTCTTTCTCAGCTATGTCTTTTCCAAGTTTCTCAAAAGGGCAGTGAGAAGTACAAATCTGACACTTAGAAGTAACTCCATTCATCGTATTTTTAAGGAATGAGAGCACATGTGAAGAAGCTTTTATTTGAGGAAGCAGTAACCATTTAAGAGTTCTTTCAAGAAGTCAGATTGACTTTTAGCATAATCACAAAAAGATTTCAGCAGTATATCACTTTTAATAGCTGCAGCTATTTCTGTCCTTTTCCTAAAACGCCATGCAGTCAGATTTACTTGGTTGGTTCCATCTCTTTACTAAACTGTCAGTTTTTTGTGGGATATGGGACTTGTGTTTTCTATTTTAATTTCAAGAAAAGCTGTCCATGCTTGGAAAATATTGGTGGATTGGGTACAGAAATCAGCCACTCAGCTGCACCACAAAATGTTTCATTCTCCCCTAGCTTTTTTGTAGTGGCTTCTATACACTGTCATTAAGTTATGTGTTTGACCACTCTTCATTGCTTATCCTGGTGTGGTCTTTCCCTTTTCAACTGAATAGAAGGAGTCAGAAATGCATATCTTGGAATTAGATGCACTGAGGTAAGTGAAGGGCTATATTTAGTGGCTGATATTGGCTGGAGTTGCCTTTTTTTTTTCCTGATTTGGTTCCTTTGTTGTTGTCTGCTCTTTCAAAATTAACATAAATTCCTTCAGATGTGCTTTTTGCTCCAGTAGCCTGCCTTCTAAAGGTGCTGAGCGCCCAAATCCACAAGACTTGTGTGCGGAGCAGGCTGAGGTAACAGCATGAATGACTAATATCCTCCTTTTCCTCTTGTCCTTGAGTTTCCTTCGCTGTGGAAGCCAGACCAGAGCTCAGTCCCAGAACTTTAAAAGGAAAGAAGTACTACAACAAGTTTAATTGTCAAGAAAGTATGCTTGGAATACTTAAAAAATAAAGAAAATAATCTCTGATAATTATATTGGTGTTTTTCCACAAAGGCTTCCTCACTTTGTTGCTATCTAAGTTTCAAGTAAGGATTTAGCTCTTCACAGCTGTAAAAGAAATGAGAGCCCCTAAACTCTCTCCAAGCTTCCTAATTTCCTAAATAAAATCAATCTGAAGAACCAGCAGCATATCCAGTCCCAGAGCTGACTTGTCTAGTTCCTCAGTTTCTAGTGAGAGGGGGCACCTGGGGTCAGTCTTTAAAGTGCTGCAAATCTCAGAGGAGACATGTGGCTCTGAGCTCACTGCAAATTTTCTAAAAAAAAACCCCAGCTTTGGCAAAGGCTTTTTCATCAAAAAGTGTCCAGTTAAAATAGAACTGGTCGACAGAAGATAAGTAGGTTTGATGGGTAACCACTGAAGCTTGGTGCATGGTGGGAGAACTAGAGACAATGGAAGAAGAGAAGTTCAGAATACATGGAAGGAAAAGCCTTTTCCCCATGAGGACAGTCAAGCACTGAAGCAGCTTGTCCAGACAGATTGCACAGTCTCCATCATTGTCTTTTCAAGACAGGCTGGATGAAGCCCTGAGCAACCTTGTCTAAATCTCACAGCTGGCCGTGCTTTGAACAGGAGGTTGGACTAGAGACCTCCTGAGGTCTTTTCCAACCTGAATTGTCCTGTGATCCTATGATCCTGGGCATGAATCAGATTCTGCCTGTTTTTGTAGCAGTTCTCTGGTAAGTGGATCTCTGAATGTCTGCCTTTGAAGATGCTGGGGCAGCTCCCATACTGGGAATGCTCCAGTATCCAGGGAATCAAATTTGTTGCAGAATTTCTGTAACACATACCAAAATGTTGTAAAATGAATCAGGTAGACTTCTTCATAGATATAGAGGTTGTTTTGTTTTCATTTCTGTTTCGTTTCCTGCTATGCATCGTTGGTAGGATGATCTTTGTGGAGCTGCACAGAGCTCTTCTGTGCCTGTTCTCCAGGACACTTTGTTGCTATTACGTTCGTGACTACGTGGTCATTTGCACACTGCAATAATTCATGCAGATGTGTAGGTGCACCATTTTGAATTAAAATTTGGAGAAATTTCCAACTGTGCTACTGGGGGAGGAGAACAGTTGTGGCTTGTGATAGAAGGACATACTCATTCTGTTCTTATTTTAAAACTTTTTTCCTCTGTTCTGTTGTGTTTGACCAGGCTGGAACATAGAAATGCAGAGCACAGTTCGTGCTGTGAGGATTTCAGTAAACAAGAGCCCACGTCTTGTCTCTTAGGCTTTTGTTTTAGATTCTTCCTCCTGTTCTCAGCTGATAACGGCCGTCTTCTTTTGCTCCTCTTATCGGAGTTTACACCACTTCTGCCTTTGGTGATTAAAAATAACTATCATTTGGCCTAAGATTAGTGCTCCAATACTTGTGGAGAGATTGTGTGCGAGTCAGTAGAAGTTACACCCATGCATCCAAAGGCTGAATATAGTATTTGGAAAATGGTTTTTGGTGTCTTAGGTGAGAAGAGACAGTTGCCTGCAGCAGATTTGTAGAGGGGGGCAAAGAGGACCAAATATACAAGAGGCAGAGTCTCCTGTCTCCCGAATGCTACTGAACTCACAGGCATCCGTGGGGGAGGACAGAAAACGCACTGAAAATGTGGAAATGTATATTCTGTCTTGGGTGCTACAGTGTCTTACACAGTCCTGAAATGGCCAGGTCCAGTATGAAATGCCCCAGGTGAGCCTCAAGTCCTGCTTTATTGCTGAAATGTGACAGCTGCTAATGTGGCATCTGCTAGCATCTGCAGCTCAAGAAAAAGTATGCTATATTTTCCACATAGCTTTCAGTCCTAAAATCTCTTAAAAATTGCTTTATTTCCACACAAAATCAAATCATAATATTTTTCCTAACAGGAGTGGGAGAAGGAAATCTTCCAGGCAAGGTTGGAGAGAAACTAAGCATCGTTATTTAGATGTCAATTGGATCCACAGAGTTGTATGCCTTCCCTTGGGCTTACCTGTATCTTTCCAAACCCTTAGCAAAGCTGCTTTTTCCATGATGACTCCGATCTATTGCTCACTTGTGCAGAACCCTGAAGAGCAACACACCCATCAATGTGTACACTATAACAGCAAAATTGTATGTCATATCCCATCAATCTGTGAAATGACTGCTAGTACAGAAGGTGGCTGCAGTTTTCCTGTTAGTAATTAACATTCTGAATTACTTGAGGACTGTGTTTATACATACAAAGTCTGCTCGCAGCAGAATGCTCCTTCGCTTAGAGCAATGCTTAACATAGATCATCTTCCTCATTTGAAACTGAGATTTCAATTATGAATCACAGAATTAGGGAGTGAGAAATTTGCTTGTCTTGGATAGAAAATTTTAGGCAGTTCCTGCTTCTAAGCCTTTTTTGGAGGGGGTAGATTATCATCCACTTAAGTGATACGCTGTCACTACTAGCAATAGCATTGTGCTTTTTGTAGGTGTTAAAATAGTGAGTTGTAATGAATCTGTACTTAAAGATGCTGTTTCTCTTCTTAAAGTTCATGTATTCTTCCTTTCAAACCAAATATAAAGAATATGTTGGCCACTCAATACAGCAGGCTTTTTTGGTTTTTTTTAAGTTTCTTTGTTTCACTGATAACTTGTATTGCACCTTTCTGAATTACTGGCATCTAATATGCAATATGCAAATAGTGCAATTTGGAGAAAATCTAACCTTTGAATTTGCGGCATTAGACATGCAGTATTTTTAAACTTTAGCTAGCTAAGGAAAAAAAAAAGATCTCAGTCAAAAACTATATTTCATAAGAGAAAATTATAGTGATATTGATGGTTTGCCAAAACCTCAAGCAGTGACAAAATCCACAGTGTGTCCTGAAAGAGATGCCTTTGCAAAACCGTTCCTTTGCAGATGGCTTAGATTATTGATACTTATAAACACATGACATTATTCGTTCAACTCAGAATTTTGAAAAACTCTGTTGATAAAAAATGCAAATTTGTCACACTATCCCAAAATCGCAGAGAAAAAAATCACCAAATCCTGCAACTGTTCCTGAGGGTGTTTTATAGGTTAGTAGTTGTTGATCTGGTTACATTTTAACATGACCTAGTGTAAAATATTTTAAGAAAAAGGGAGGAGAGAAGGGAAAAAAGAGCATAACTTTTCTTTGTTGATGTGAACGTTACATTTTAGAGTTTTTCTTGTATATCTGAAACTCCCAGCGCATAAAGGGTTTTGGGTGAACAAGAAATGCGGGATCAGATGTGAAATCAATAAGTCATTGGGATCCTTCCACAGAATTTTTTTCCATAAAGGATATAAAATACCATGCAATTCCCTAGCTGCACTGCAGATGATGGATAAACAGCCATAGGCATGACTTTTCTGTTTGGGTTATGTAACTGTTCTCAGTGCAAGCTACTTGCAGTGGAGAGTACATTTGGCCCAAATTCGAGAAAATTATTTTCACCTCATGATTTTTGTCTCTGTGGGAGCTCTATGTGAGGAGTGAAGCCTCTTTCTGTGTTACCTGGCACAAAATATAAAACAGTTACTCTTCTAAAGTGCTGTAAAAGGCCCCAGAAACCAAGGAATCCATCATTACAGCCTGGGATACAACTGTCCTCTGCCTTAGGTCTAAAATCAACAGTTTTCCGCCCTCTGCCCCCACGGCTGGATGACTGACAAGTACTTCCCTGAAAAGAACTTTTGTATACGGGCAACATTGATTTAATGATGATTAACGCTCCCTGCTTCCCACAAAGGGAAAGCAGAAGCACATGCTGACTGGCTGAGATACTGATATTATCCTTGGAAGACATTTCCCGTGTGGGGCAGAGAGTCTTCTGGAAAGCGGCAAAGAGGGGAGTCTCTGTCAGCCCGCTAGACACTGCCCAGTCATTCTTACTGTACGAGCACTACTCTGTACAATGAGATCATATTTGCTGTCACTATAATGATGAGTATAAAAAGTGAGCCTTTGGTAGTGATAAGTGCCCATATGAAATCATTCGTAGTGTTTTGTGAAAATTTCACGATCCATTATATAACCATAATAACAGAATTCGAATGATGACAAATACCATAGTTTACACTTTCACAAAGCAGATCTTTCTCGTGAAATTTTATTAAAACAGGATTGTCTTTATCATGAAAAGTATCAGAGAAGACAAGTTAAAGTACATTTATTTTAGTGTAAGATGACAAGCAAATGTCCTACGTGCAAGAAGCGATATGCTTTTAAAAACTTGTCATATTGGAGAGATCAGAGTGTTTTCATTATCTCTATAACAAAACGTGCCAAGGTACATTAGGATCTGTGATTAATTCATTTTGATTGCTCTTATAACAATGTTTAGTATTTTTGTAGCTAAGATAAATATCAATTCCACTTCAGTTCCGTATTGTTCATGAACATACACTGAATCACCACTCATTTCATGTGGAGAAGAACATGCTTAACATTTGCTATTTCATGTTTAAATCTGTAAATAAATAAACTAAGCTCAATTTGGACTGAGTTAATAAAGTACAGGAGTTGTGCAGAATTGCTCTTTGCCATGAGCTGTCTGGGGTAAATCCATTCTTCCTGGCAGGATAATGATGCATTATAAAATGTCCCATCACTGGTGAGAGTGGATGACTTAGGTGAGCTGTTTTTGAGTAAGATGTGGTCCTCTGTTACTCCAGGAGTCAGCAAATGTAAGCTGGCATAACTATGCTGATTTATTGTAACTAAGGCTTTGACCCTGAGACTGGAAAAACACTTATCTCATTCCTTCCTCCTCTCCAAGACTACTCATGGAAAAAAATAGCAGAAACCAAACAGCAGAACCTTGCAGGTGAGGAAAGCGGGATGTGAAATTTCAGGAAACTAAGGTTTGTTTGGAGAAAGAGTGATTAAAAATTGGGTCTATAGTGGGAAGTAGTCATTTATTCCTGCATGCCCTTAGCGGCTCCCTAATGCTCTATGGGTGCTGCATATCAGAATTTGAACAGTCATTTACTGTAGGAGACATGAACAGTGCAAAGGCAACTCATGTTCCCGCCCTCATTGTTAAATACAGACTTGCCTGTGGTGTCTTCTGCATTTCCACTAGATAGCTGTTTATCTGTGCCTCTCAGTCTCTCAATCCTCATATCTATGTGCAATGTTTAATTAATTTTCAATTATTTCCAATGATGTAGTGACACTACTTATAAATGATACATCAGCGAAAGTGATGGATTTGGGCAAATATAATAGCCTGTCAGTCTTCACCAGAAGCTACAATTAAATCAAAAAGATAAGAAAAGATTACTGTAATTATTTTTACAGTGAACTGATAGAAGTTTGCCCAAGTGACACAGACTACAGAGTACAAAATGCCAATTGCTTAAAAACAAGTAAAATAAGATATACCATTGTCCCTTTGCTCCTATAGGACTTCCTACAGAAGTCACTTCACAGCTTTAATCTGGAAAATCAAGTGACCTATCTCCAGGATCAGGCAAAGCTCCATTCAGTCAAAGACTTGTAAGGTCCTTGATAAGTAAAGAAGGGTCCAGTAAGTAGAGATTCGTTTGGTTCTGGAATCCCCAGTGCAACAGAGACTTGGACATACTGGAGCAAGTCCAGCAAATGGCCTCTAAGATGATTTAGGGACTGGATCGTCTCTCATATGAGGAGAGGCTAAGAGGTCTGGGACTGCTCAGCCTAGAGAAGACTCAGGGGGATCTTCTCAATGTGTACAAACGTCTGATGGGGGAGGAAAGAGGATGGAGCCAGGCTCTTCTCAGTGGCACCCGGTGACAGGACAAAAGGCAATGGGCAAAATTAGAAATACAGGAAATTGCATTTAAACATAAGAAAAAACTCTTTTACTGTGAGCGTGACTGAGTACTGGCATAGGTTCCCAGAGAGGTCATGGGGTCTCCATCTATGGAGATGCTCAAAACCCAACTGGACAGAGTCCTGAGCAATCTGCACCACCTGACCCAACTCTGAGCAATGGGTTAGACTAGACAATCTCCAGAGATGCCTTTCAACCATGGCAATTCAGTGAGTCTACCTCTGACACTTCATGCTCCTTTTCCCTTCCCTATAATTCTGAGGTTATGGAGAAGCCAGCTGGGCCATGGCTGTCTGATTCTACAGAGTCTTCCCAGGATCAGCTGAACATGAGGGCCTCCTGCCTTTCTCTCTGAAAGGAGGTCACTGGCTCTCAAAAGTCCTACATCAAGAAAGCCTGTTTAGGAAAGCACTTACCAATTTGCTTGGCTGTGAGCAGGCTCTTGAGTCACTGAAGTCATGGGGGGCTTAGAAGAATTACCTACAATTAAGTTCATGGATAAACATCCTTCTGAGAAAAAATGGACTTAAGTATATAGATAAGTTCTTTCCTCAGCTGGGATCTTAAAGTGTTCTTGGTCTGATATGTTCAATCTTCTGACCGTGCCTGGGTTCTCATGGCCTGTGTATTTATTGGTGGGGTTTGGACGGAGTGCCACTGTCGTGGTTTAACCTGGCAGACAACCAAATACCACGCAGCCGTTTGCTCCCTCCCCGCCCCCCCAGCGGGACGGGGAGAGAATCGGAAGGGTAAGAGTGAGAAAAAACTCATGGGTTGAGATAAAGACAGTTTAATAGAACAGAAAAGGGAAAATAATAATAATAATAATAATGATGATGATAGAATATACAAAATGAGTGATGCACAGTGCAATTGCTCACCACCCGCGCTGACCAATAACCAAGTAGTGATCGCTACCTCCTGGAACACGCCTACCATTTGTATACTGAGCATGACGTCACATGGTATGGAATACCCCGTTGGCCAGCTAGGCTAGCTGTCCTGGCTGTGCTCCCTCCCAATGCTTGTTTTAAGCTGAATGTCCTTGACTAGCAGGCTACTTAGCAACAATTGAAAACATCAGTGTGTTATCAACATTCTTCTCATACTGAATCCAAAACACAGCACTAGAAAGAAATTTACCTCTATCCCAGCCGAAACCAGGACAGTATCCACCCCTTATTCTATACCATTTACGTCATGCCTAGGTCTCACATTTTTTCAATACATTCCAATTAATCACCACCACCTTTCTTGTCTATATATATATACACACACCACAGAGATATCATTCCCTTAGTCTATG
>NW_009195901.1:5618-40901 GCF_000690835.1 Fulmarus glacialis | reverse complement strand
CTCCCGCGGCGTCTCGGCTCCCGGCCCCTCCTCGGGCACGGGCCTGGGGAAAGTCGACGCCAGGCGGACTTCGGGAGCTGGGTGGAGCACTGACTCGCCCCCGCCTTATTCCCTGGTCAGCTTCTCGGTGCGGGTGGTTGATTTCTTTGAAGAAGGCAGGGGATTGCCAAACAGTCTGTCTCCTGCTCTGCTTGACGCTTCAGCGAGCAGCTGGCATTTGAAGGAAGACTGTTGAAAGAGACACATCTGTTGCCAGGCAGAGCTGACATAATCCCTTTCAGCGGTTTGAGGATAATCCCTTGACGATGAATAGATGGTCAGTTCCAGCGTGGTTATTCTGAGGTTGACTGTCTTTAAGATGCTTGTGTGGTTTGGCCTTAGGTTTTACCAAGGTGTAAGCAGTGGAAGGAGCTGGGGGTGGGGGTGATTCCTCTGGTTTCACGTTCTCCCTGGGCCCTTTGTAATGCCCCCCGTCCGGTCCTGCAACGGGGGATCAGACAAGGTGACCAGTGCATATAGCACTGGATGGAGATATATTGCTAATTCAATGAAAAGGCTGCTCTGCTCTCAATATTGCATGCGGCGGAGCTCTTACCTACAGTCTGTTTCATTAACAGATTAAATCCTTGAACAGTGTTTAATAATATGTTCAGCTTCAGGTAGTGACATCCATCATGAGTTCATATTTTAAACGGTCAAATATAGTTGCAGATCATTGTGAATCCGTTGCCGTCTATAAGGAGACTCCAGGCGCTGACTGATGTGGCGTGCTGTAGCTGGCTGGTGGTGCCTTCCTTCTGAGGTGGCTCCAGGCAAGCCATGACAGGAAGCCCTGATACATTTACCGATGGCTAAGTTGCGCGTATTCGTGACTACTTGGTGCTTGAAAAACTTCACACTCTCACAGTGAATAGGAAGCATCTTCAGGGAATGCCATGATTTAAAACTAAAAACTGACCCTTGCTTCATCCGTTAGAAAAGTTAATTTTTTTAGCCGTTACTGCAGGATGAAGCAGATAAGGCGGTTCTGTTCCTGACGTGGCTGCGTTCGTGGCGCCGCAGACAGTGTTAGAGCCTTGTGGCTATCTGGTGGGAGAAGAGAAAGGGCTGTAATCTAGTCAGTTCAAATAATAATTCAGCTCTCACTTGTGTTCAGGTGCAACTTTGGAAAGGTTTTAACAGCGGCAGAGAGTTGCTGCAGCAAGGAAGGGCTGCGTGCTACCTTTTTGGAGCAGTTGGGAGGTTAGGAGATGTGAAAATACTAGAAACTTCACAGCAGACAGAGAATGAATTCCACTTTACTCATTCATCTGCTGGAGAGACTGGGAGGATTTCATCTGAGAAACCTACTGTTTGGAGGCTAATAGGGAAGGTGGAAACGTAGTGCCCAGTGTGGCGGGGAAGAGAAGGATATTGCCTTAATTTAAGTCCATCTGCTTCTTAATCTAGAAGTTCCATTTCCTGGCACTGAAGTCAGTTAAAATTTGCAAGTCTTGTGTTTGCCTACTTGAAAAAGGGGCTAAGTTGAAACATGTAGCTCCTGAACGGAGGACAGAAAATACAGGGCAGGGAAGTGGTGAGACGTGTGCTAAGATGCAGGTAAAGGTGTGAAGGGTAAGAGAGTAAAAAAATCAAACAGAAGACTGTGCGGAGCAATTACGAGCTGTTTTAAGGAACTGAAATGAAAAGCTTCAGCAGAACCAGGATGGGCAAGAAGGCTACAAAAGCTGTAGAGACATAGTGAGACTTGCGTCAGCAGTGTGTGTCTTATTTAGCAGTAACAACTTGTATGGTTGTGTTTGACTACCTCATTGCACTTAGCAAACCTAATAGTGAATGAAGACTGGGGCAATTTAGCAGGTACTTAAAACTGAATATTTTTTGCTTCTGTTTTGACATTGGAACTTCTCTTTAATAAAGCAAGCCCCTTGGGGCTGTATGTTCCACTGTGAAGCGCCGTCAGTTATGAAATGTGATTTTAATCCAGGAAGAGGAAGTCCTAATTTAAGTAATTGATAGGCTGTAATTAGACCTGGAATGGATTTTGGTCACCAAAGGTGTGCTCTGTTTTTTCTATATACTTGTAACACTCCTTATTTAAAAATGGCAAATTGTATATTTCTTTCTGAACCGTGTATTTCTTTCTGAACATATTTATTAGGGTTTTTTGACTTTATTAGGGTTTTGTACATCTTGATACAAGTAACAGCAAGAAATCCATTGTGTCAGTATTTTAGAATGCCATTAGTTATTTAGAGCAAACTTTAAGAAGGCCAATGTGGGGGCTGGATTCCTCCCTTATGCAAAAGGAGGAATGAATTTACCTGTGCTTAGCAGGGCCCTTGGTGGCTCTTCTTCGGAGGTGCTGTCTTGGAGGGGCACCGAGTGCTGTGGTGAGGTGCGAGGCTGCTCCGTCAGGACGACGCGGGCTCCTCCTGCTGCGCTTTCTCATGGTCAGGAAGGTATTGCTCATATCTCGCCGCAGTGACTCAGGGGATGTTTGAGAGTCAGAAGGGGGAAGATCTTTGTAAACTGTAATGCCGGTGGTACAGTACGGCTGGGAGCTCTGACCTTGGCAGAAAAGAAGCCTGTGGTACGGATGTAGTGCATGGTAATTCATTCCCACTTGAGGTATACTTAATAGAGTTGGCCTGTTGTAAGCAAAGACTGAAACTTTTTTTGAATGGATCAGAATAATGCTGCACAGCAAAGGAGGGTGTGAATTTCTGAGGTGGAAGAAAACTTCCAATAAAACAGCATAGGAGAGTGTTGCCTGCAATTCCTTGAAAACGCCGCTGTACTGAGCTACCTAACTAGTGGGTCTCAGGGTCATGTCTTGTGGGCGACTGTGAAGACTGTTCTTGGACTGGAAAGCTGCTTTTTCTTCGTCTGCCAGGGTTCTTGTTTGTTTGCTCTGAGGTGCGGGGCGGGTGGTAGAGGAGATGGCATCACTGCAAGCCTTTTCATTAGGTTTCACTACCGGCAGGAGAGGGGGATCACTGCCGGGGTTTATATACTGTCATGGTGCGGTGTGTCAAGCAAACTTGATGCAGTTGCTGCAAAGAATGTCCAAGACAGCGTGCCTTGCAAACTTCATTGTTGGTTTCTGCTCAACAAAACGTTTCCCAGACATCTGGCTAGCAAATGGTGTATTTCTCACGATACAGCCCTAGTGCTAATCTCGCCCACTTTAAAATGAGTTCTTGCCCTCGTGTCCAAAATTAGGATTGTGTTCCACCTGAGCTGAAGTGTTACAAGGCAGCTCTCTTTTAATTGAGTTGTTCTGTTCAAGTGCAGTCCGAGACCTAATGTGAAAAGCAGCCGCCCATTTCCTTCTCGCAGCTCCGATTTTTCATCCAGCACGGTATCATAATGCTGGCTTAGTGTCCCTTCTGAAATAACACTTGCAGATGGAACTTTTCTAATTATATTTTTTTCTTTTTATTTGAGAAGGTAAATGCTACAAACAATCAAATCATTTAGTTCTTTTAAGCTGCAGATTTAATATATTTAAATAAAAAAGCTAGCCAACCTGGAACTGGCACAAAACAGGAATTACTCTTCCTCCGAGAATGATTGTAAGTGGCCCCAACCCTTACCTTTTCCTTTGCAAGGGGAAGTCCAAATAGGATGCGATTTTTAAAAAAAAAAAAAAAAAAAAAAAAAAAAAAAGTTTGTAATCTCTGGTGACTAAACTTGCCCGGGCTTCTTTTCCACGCCTCTTCCACTCACTTGACGTCATGCTATTTTTGTCCCTTTCTAGCTCATTGACACAATTGCCTCAGAAATCGGAGAACTGAAACAGGAGATGGTACAGACAGATCTCACAGTGGAAGATGAATCTGCTGATTTGCGAAGGTGATTAAAATGTTTATTTTCATAGTTCCTGGAGGTGTACCGTGACAGGAATGTTTTCATTGTGCTCTCTTCTTGGGTGGCTTATGTCCTAGCCCTTTTCGTCCTCGCAACGTAGGGGTGTAGGCAATCTTCCTCTTGATTCAAGGAATTTGCCTTTGTGCAGGAGGAGCACCCAGAGATTCAGTTGTTCTGTGTATTTGTCTTAATATCTTCTAAAAGCAACTGAACTGAACTTCTACTTCCTTTTGACATACTTTGGATACTGACGAATGTCTAAAGGAGGAAACTATTAATGTTATTCCCACTGTCTATGGCAATGAGCTTTGCTTTCACGCGGTAAAGACTAAAAATGTCCATTGCTTCAAGTGGCTCTGTGAAGATTCAACATTCAATAACATGATTTGTTTATGTTCTCAGATTAGGAAGTCAAATATTGACTGTTACAAGCTGCTGCTTTTGTGGATTATGTGTTTAAGTTCATTTATATGCAAGTATCTTGCACATAAAAAAATAATTAAGTAGATGGGGGCATAACCTTAATCTTAAAATTATTTGAGATGCATATTACAGTGCAGATAAAAGTTCTGGCTTTTTAAAATCGATCATGCCACTTAGGTGTGGCCTGTGGAAATTTGTAACGTTAAACTTGTACCTTTAAGTAGGCACAGTGGGACCCCAGCATTTTGGCTTTGCTATGGCTGTTGTGCTTGATTGGTAATGTCTGTTAAATTGACATCTGGAGGATATTCAATATTTTAATCATTGTGTTAACAAGAGAACACATTTTTGTACTTACTGTGAAGTATTTGTTGCAAGAGGAAAGCAACCGATGCAGGCGTTCTGTTTTATCTGACTGCACAGTCTGGGCCAGCTCTGGAGCTGGTGGGCTTTGTTCTTCAAGGCGGTGAGTTAATGAAGTGGTAATAGTTTCTTATTTAGAATTACATCCATGTTTTTTAGCTTTTTTTTTTTCTTTCTATAAATACTTTTGAAATGTGCTAAGACTTACTACAATATATATTTAAATTATTTAAATAAAACATTGAGCAGCACCTTTGTTGCCCAAGTGGTAAAGCATATAAGAAAGCTGAACTAATTAAAGTCCTTGGCTATGCCCGTGGTTGTACATTATTCAAGTTTTAAAGCTTTTGAAAGCACAGTTCTTTTACAGTGGCGGCAAGGATCCTTTCTCTTTTGGTGGATTCAGCTAACTAATTTCAAAGATTATTAGCTAATTTTCAGTGAAGAAGAGGCTTCTTGTATCTTTGAATACACCATATGCATGAAGGACTAAGATTTACTAGTTCTAAAATCTTGGTGGATACACTTAGCTGGAAACAGTTAATTAAATCTCTCAATTTTACAGATCCAGGGGATTTTTTTACAGATTTTTTTATTTAAACGGATTTTTAAAACTGAATTTGTTAATTTTGAGTGCGTAATGTATTTTGATTAAAATATGTAAGTAAAGCTAACATAAAAAAGTGAATAATGCAATTTCCATGACAACTTAACTGAATTCAATTTCATATTGAAATAATAGCCATCCAATAAAAAAAAGAAGTTTTATCAAAGTTGGTATAAATTGTATAATTAGTTGTGCACTGATATCTTTTGTTTATATAGAACTACAGAGCAAGATTACAGTAATTTCAACTAAGATTTTCCGGAGTTCTTATTTAAACTAGACTCCCCACAAGGATGTGTTTACTATCATAACTTTGTTTCTTTGTAGTTAATTTAAAACTTTGTAATTAATGTAGGTTGCTTTTATGTTGTGTGTTCTGCTGTTTAGCAGTTGGTATCTTGATGTGGCATTTGGATTTGCATCTAAAGAAATTTGAGCTAAAAGGAATGTCTATTTTCCTTGCTCATTTTTCACCTTAGCATATATCCACGTGCACCCGGAACAGTTTCAGAAAGGCAGCAGTTGCAAGAGCTCTCAACTGTATTCAGAAAAACAAGTACATGAAATTGCATGTCTGCAACTTTAGCGTTGTGGTGTATGGGTTTTGTTTGGTTGGTTTTTGGGGGGGGTTTTGGTGGTTGTTTTGGGTTTTGGGTTCCTTTTTTTTGTGGTTGTGTGGTGACTTTCAGATTTATACTCCTCCCCTCAGTTATATTTTGGACTTGTCTCCCCTTTTTATCTATGGCCCAAGTAATACTGAGAATGGTTCAAGAAACTGGGCCTGCAATTTTGGCTTGTAAGCATGTAAAAGCCAGGCTAAAAAGAGGCTTGTAAAAATGTGTTTTAAGTAGGACGCTCACGTCATCCATTTCAATATTCCACGGTGTTTGACGCCTGGACTTCTTCCCAGCGCAGACACGTATCTCAGTAATGCAAATGAGTGGAGTTGTCGGAAGAGGGCATAAATGGGATAAACTTCTGACCTGCGCTGTGCTGGTGACCTTTGAAAGGGTAACTACAGAGCTTCTGCATGCAGTGGCAGCCCAGGTCCACGTAGGGTGGGGGAGCGCACGTGACGTGGCTGGTGGCATCCAGATGGTCTTTTAGGAGGCACTCTCTCTCCCCCGAGGGCCCTAGGACCCCTGCGTGTCGGTTGTCTTTGTGCACGACAGTGAGGGGGAAAAGCTTGCTGCTGCCCCTCTGTAGGGAAGGCTGTAAAGCCCCAGTCTTCCTGGAGCATTTGGTGCCTGTGAAATGATTCAGGGATGCTTTGCTGGTGGTGGCAGCTGCTGCAGCTTATTCCCTTCCTGCTCTGTTACCGTGACAGAAACAAGGGCAGAACCTGGCTTCCTCCCTCATGTTTTGCACTGGACAGCCCTCACGCCTGCGTCTTCTACATTTTTCCACAGCAGTTACTAACTGAAGTAGAGTCGTCTTCTGTGTCTTGCATGAATTGCTTCTGTTATTGTTGACAGTATCCAACAACCTTTTCCCCAGCAGCTTTGTCCTGTCCCTTCAGCTGTAATGGGATGGAGAAGAAAGTACAGTCCAGCTGCTGAGGAGTGGAGGTGATGCTCAGCAGAGGCTTTACGCCCTCTCCCAGCTGATGCTCGATATGACTGCATAGGCTAGGCTGGTGCGATTAAGGCCTGCTAGATTGCAAGATTTACAGAAATCCAGGCACTTTTGCAGTGGGGAGTCAAACTGGGTTAACTGCGGGGAGCCTTTGGTGGGACTGGAGCAAGGTTCATACTCATCTGCAATTTGAGAAAGATTCACTGTCCCTGCCTGTGGCTGTTCTCTTTGCCCTTGTGTCTGGGAAAGAAACAAGAGGAATATTCCTCACTGCTGAGTAACAGCGGAGTGGGAGAACAATGAAATCTGGACACACAGCTGTGTTTTTCAAACCTTTGCACCATGGCAAAGAGTTGGCAGCAAGGTTTAATTTGCATTGCTGGGGAGATGCTGAGCATCCTACTGCCATGGGCAAAGAGCAGACCTCTTCCCTCTCTCTCTCCCCCCCCCGGGTAACATGATCCTGCTGTGCAAGTACCCTAAAAACAGAGGCCAATCCAGGCAAAAAACGGAGTGAGGGAACGTGGACACATTCAAGTGCAAGTTAGAGTCCTTATCTTCATTATAGTATCAAACCTGATCTCTCACTATGACCCTTCTCCTGGCTAGTGAGTGCATCTGGGATGATAAGCTAAACCCAGGATTGCTCTTTCATTTGGGCTGATGACCAGCCTTCTCCATAATGTGGAAGCAGACCGAATCCCTCAAATGCTGATGGTCATCTAGGTCCTTCCTACAACTCCTCTCATGCGCTCAGAAGGGTGGGTAAGTTCTTCCACGGGGGAGTGTGTGTGTGTGTGTGTAAATCCAACAGCAGCTGGCTTAGTTTAATTCAACACAGCAAACCCAAGGAACAGTGTTGGTCGTCCTGATAGGATGTGTCCACAAGCTGGATGCACCTTCACTGTGTCCGTAATCCCAAAGAGAGAGAAGTCCATTCCTCAGGCCAGTGTTTGTCAATGCAGGAGGTTGGGGAGGTTGGTGGTAGTTTCAGAGAGCAGATTAGCTCATTGTCCCAAGTCCCACAAAAAAATGGGAGAAATGTTGTAAGTTTAGGTTTTACAAGGTTAGAGCAAGAGGCATAGGTAGGATTTGAGAGACCAAAAGAAAATTGCTCTAGCGAGCAGGAGGGCAGGAGCATTTGCTTCGTAGATACGTGATCGAGGTGTATGTTACAGCCCTGTGGGTATGCGAGAGCGAATCATCCTGGTTACAGGCTTCAACCTGTTCCTTGTCCTTTTTACTGTGAGCCAAGTCTAATCAGGATGCAGCACAGCATTGTTTATCTTGGCAGTTACCTCGGTTTACTTCCCACAGGCTTATGGGGTTTATCAAATCTAAGGAAACTTGCAGGAATCATGTATTTTCTTTAAATCATTGTGAGTTGCGTTGAAACTCCTCTCCCACTGGAGAGGAACCAGGGTATTAAAGTAGACCATCCGTGGAGGTTGATTTGTGTTTCGATTGTGAGTTTAATGTGACCTAGTCAGATTGTTTGTTTTTAAACAGTTTTTAATAAAAGACAAACAAACAAACAAAAAAAAAACAAACCAAAAAACAACACCACACAAAAAAAAACCACAAAAAAAACCCCACACAAACAAGCAAAAAAACCTCAAACAAACACCAAAACCCCAAAAGTAAAACCAGGAGAGAAATTTAATTGTTGCATAATACACAGCACATTTTGCTAGTGTTTAGGTTACAGCAGCTTCTTATTCTGTACACTTGCATTAATCAGGTGATCGTGAGGAATTCACATGGTTCTTCTTTCCATGCTGTTGTTTCCAAAGAAGTTACACACACATCCTAGTCCCAAATAATTTTACAATCTAACTCGAAGACGTGACAAATTTCAAGAACTCCCATGTGTCAGGGTTTGACTGTATGTTTAGTGCCTGGAGCGTTAATTAAAATAATTTTGAGAGTAAAAAACCAACTCAGACTATGACGCTCAGTAGAGCTAGACCATTGCAAATAGGCTGTCAAAACAGACCAATGGACTTGTGACTGCGTTTACCTCCTGGACCTTGGGAAGCGGCTTCTTGTGGGTTTTATGTGGTTTGCCTGACGCGGTTTTTCCAAGCTATGCTCTTGCCAGAGTTCACCAGGTCTGATCTTGCTCTCTGCCTCTTTCTTTCTTATTTGGATGGGAAATAATTTCTTTTTCTTTTTAAGTGTTGTTTGTTCCTAGTTTACCTTCCTGCAGGTTGCAATAACATACTAGTACTGATCTAGCTGAGGTGCATCAGGGTCATTTGAATTGGTAGTGTTTAGGAGTGGCAGAAAGTCTCGTCATGATCAGATACTCATAATCTTTGGCTTATTTCTTGAGGGGGCAGAAGCAGCTGCAACAAGGAGGTGTCTGTGTATCTAGATCAGTAAGGTGTGGGCTCACAGGTTGCATTCCTCAGATCTCAGCATGTGGGAGGGATTACGCATATAAGTACCTGGAGGTTCCAAAAACCCGACAGCTCCCTATTCAAATTAATCTTCTGATTTATAACGGTTTGCGTGTGTTTGACAGCATTAAGCCAGCCATACCGAAGAGGAACACTGTGGCCCTGCGTACACATGCAAACTCTTAGTAGCTTTAGCTTGTTTCGTGGTAGCGAGCAGTGCCGGTCCTTATAGCTGATACCAGTCATGCACCTTCTTTTGCATGTGATGTAACTTTCTTTTGTAGGTAAAATATTTTCCCTCTCAGACACGTTCCCTCTGCAACACGTTTAGTTTCCACCTCTTGACCAAGGAATGGAAATAAGTTATGTCTAGTTAAGCCCGCAGGCAGCGTCGGAGTGTAACCTGCACTTTGCCACAGCTATCTTTGGTTTGTAACACTGCTGCCTGGCTCTGAAGGTGAGTGGAAAGTTTCTGAGCAATATTTACTGGAGCTACAGCTCATGAAAACACTTTTGTGATTCATGATTTGACTTTTGTGGAGATTCATGTATTACAACACTAGGTTCTGCTGGGACCGTGTTTGAAAGGGGAACACAGGATTCCTATTGTTGCAGTTTCAGAGCTCTGTCGTAACTGATGTAAACACTACTTCCCTTCTGCACACAACATGTTTCTGTGTATTTTGTGCCCCTCGAAGGCATATTGGCAGTTAATAACAGCTTTTGACGCTCGGGGAGGGAAGATCATCTGCATTTTAGATGCTTTGCAAACCTAAAGGGCATCACATCATAAATAAGCAAACAGAGAAGGAGGACAAAAAGGAAGGGAGAGGTGCATGGGTGATCTGATAGTGACAATTGATCCAGGTAATGAAAAGTTTGAATGATTGTGCCTGTTCTTACCTGATCATGCAGTGAAAGTTCTCTACCCCATTTACTTTCCTTTCTAGCCCTCTCCAGAGATGCTGCTACCACCTTCATTATGCCAGCAGCAAGTGGGTAGAGACTTCACAAGCACAGGAGCACCGAATACTTAAAAACAAACACACACCCCCCCCCAAAAAACAAAACCCACCAACCAAACAACCAAAAACCCCAAACAACTAAACTGCTTTTTTCTAGCTTTAGTCAGTAACTTGCAGCATCTCTGGAGAGGGCTTACTGCCTGTCCAAAACACAAAGTTCAGAAGAGCTGCAAGACAGTTTGCAGAGGGGAAATGCAGCTGCGTTGCCCTCTGCTCAGGCCTCTTCTGCCATCAGAAAAGGTCTGTAGGGAGAACGCCACCTCTGTGCCTGACATCTTAGCGAGTCAGATCTTGAGCTTGCAGGGTGTTTTTTGTCTATGCTCAAATATTGTCATCGGGAAGCTGTTACCTGCAACTGTTCGGTAGTGATTTCTAGCGCTGGAAGAATCACAGGATGTACTTCATGCTCAAAAATGAGGAATTTGAACCAGCAACACATGTGCAATCGTACTGGGTGTTCTGTATTATATGAATGATGGTGAAGCTTTGCATAACAAAAGCAGCTCTCAAAGTATTCCATTTATGTGGATTTTTAATGAATAACAAGTATCTGTAGCCTCCAAGAACTGGACTTCATTACTGAATTTAGCAGTAACTTTAGCTGCCCTGCCCCAAATAAATTTTAACCTTACATTAGTTTGCCACATTCACACTTAGCTTAGCCTTTATTCCTCACATAGGAGTCAATCCAGAGCCAAAGGAATTAGGAGCATAAATATACAATTCCTTACTTGCTTCTGATCCTGGGAAGTATAGTACTAAAATGTGAGGTAAGGATCTTTCGTGGCAACATGGCAAAAATGTAAATATTTACACAATTTAGAGCATGGACCATAAAAAATTACTACCACTTAGGATGATTTCTTAATGAAGCTGTGCCTTAGGGGAGGGTTATTTGGGGGATTTACCTTTTTTTTTTTTTTTTTTTTTTTTAAATTTTCTTTCTCCTTTTCCTTTTTTCCTGACTGTGGTCTCTGACCACTCATTAGTGGAGGGGAACAAAGATGGATACGCAGCTGCGAAGGTGACAGGGCTGGTGGAGCAGAGACAGCAGTCTGGGGATAAGATGAAGGCATGCTAGTTTGTGGGCTTCTGTTGTGAAAATAACCCCTACAAGCAAACAGAGAAAGTGCTTGTGTTTGGTGCAGTGATTGCCAACAGGTAGTGGGTTGAACAGAGTATTGAACAGATTTTTCTGGCAGGCAGGACAGAGGAAGATTTCTGTGGGTTGCAGCTTTTGCAATCTATCTGGGAATAAAAATATATGAATTGCATAAATACCTTTGAAGAGAAGTTTTTCCAAATATGAACATAATAAAGAAAAGGAGGTGAGATGTTCAATCAATCACGTATGCATATACACCTGTATCTGAAGTGATTGCCGAATTTCAACAAGCTAACAGAAGAATGCTAAGGCTTATCTTAATGCTAGCTGTTAAATTGAGGACAAGTGAAAAAATGAAATCTTATGGATAAGAGAATTTTTGTGTATACGAATTACAGGAATTCTCAGTAGGAGAAATACCAGTCCAGGGTGCCAGCAGTGCCATTAGCTTTGTGATAACTCTGTTTCCTGAACTGAGTGATTGTTTATAGGAGGATTAGCATGTCTAATTTAATTTTTTTAAAAATTTTCACAGTCTAGTAAAGGACATGGATAATGTCTCTCCCGAGAAAAATGATGTAAAAAGCTGCCCTCGGGACTCTGGATATGACAGCCTATCCAACAAGCTAAGCATACTGGACAAGCTCCTCCATACTCACCCTGTGTGGCTGCAGCTTGGTCTGAATGATGCTGAAGCCATGGAAATTCTGCAGGCCCAGCCTCCTGGGGTAAGAAGTTGTTCAATTATTCAATTTATTTGATGCAAGTGTTATTTATAAAAAAAAGAAGAAAGAAACAAAAGCAAACAAACAAACAAAAAAAAACCCAAAACCCACCAAACCAAAAAACCCAACAACAAAAAAAAGCCAAACAAAAACCCAAACAAACCAACCAACCAACACCCCACCCCCATTTCTTCTGTGCTTTGGATAATCCAAGTGAGGGCTTCCTGAGCGCTTGGCAGCTGGACCAGTTGGAGTGTGACCCATTACGTGGGCTGATATGTTGGGGGACTAGTTTGGGGTCCTCTGGAGCTGAGAACTAGACTTCGGCAATTACAGCTCCAAAGCTGGACCTTGCTAACCAGGGTTGTATGTAACAGATCTATTTCCCCCGTAACAAGAAGGCAATAGATAAATGGGAAATTACAGCATTTTATCCTTTGCTGGTGCCTGCATTAAAGTTGCTATGGTGGAAACCAGGCCCTGTCTGCTTGGACGAGGCTGATGGCACGTTTCTAATGCTGCCTCCATCCTGGTGCATGAATGGGCTGGCGGGACGCAGGAGCACGCTACCATCAGTCTCCTCCAGACTCTGCAGCTTGACTCAAGGCTTGGGATTTGCTGCATGTTAAACTGCAGAGCTCGGAGAAGGGCATAATGGACTTGGTGTCGTGTGTCTGTGTTATACAAGACGCTTTTCTAAATGTTCTGCTGCCATTTCACACCAAGCTGTTGGACCTGAAACAGGAACAACCGAGTAAAATTCTGGGACGTTTTATACAGATCAGAGATCGTGAAGTTGTTCTGGTTCCTTTTGTCTATAATCTGTCTCTGTTAAGGCATCTGTGATGAAGCTAAAACCATGTCCTTTTGCCTTCCCCACAACAGATATTTCTGGTTAGGAAATCTGCAAGATTGCAGAAGAAAGTCATCTCTCTGCGTCTGCCCAATGACTGTCGGTCCTGCCTAAAAGAATTTGCAATAAAAGAAAGCACATACAGTAAGTTGTGAGTTACGTACTTCTCAGCTATTTGTCACCCTGTACGAGCCAGGAGCACTCTGCGTTGGTGAAACCCATAGGAGAAGATACCCAAAGTCATGCAAATAGTGTCACAGACTGCCTACAGTGCTCTCTGCGGAGGGCTCTGCGAGGGGGTCAGGCATATCCTGGAGAAGAGAAGATATGCGGAAACAGTTAAGTCTGTGCTGGACACAACTGGAATATTTCTTTTATGTACCTTGCTGAATCCAGGATTCATTGATTATTATGGGTAGTTACCCTCTTCTGTAGAAACACAGTCTATAATCCTGTCTGTTCTCAATGAAATGTCCTTGCATTTCTTGTACTCAGGGGACTGTTCTTGGATGCAACTCTGTCATGAGCTCCCTACAAATTTGGGTGTGGGGTGGGTTTTTGTTTGTTTGTTTTTTAATGTAACAACTAGGTGGATTTTAAACCCTTTGGAACTGTTTCTGATGCGAGATCAATTATTTTTCTTTTTTAATTCCAACTATATTTGTTCCCTGTTTTCTAACAGAAATGAGCAAATGTTAGAGTTCCAGTCACTTTCAAAACAATACTGCCCTCATCTCTTTAGAGGGAGGGTGTGAAAAATATGTTTGAGATATAGGAATGAAAAAAGGAAGCTGCAGCTGGTGAGTGTATGTGGTGCAGAAACTGCAAGTGGAGAAAACGGTTCATTTTAACAAGAAAGTGAAAACTGGAGAAAATCTGCAACAATTTCAGTTAAACTTCCCTGAAGCAGAGGGTCTGTAGTTAACTGGTATTTCTATTAGTAAACTGAGATCATTCTAGTTGAGTTTTTCTTCTTATCTCTCCCTTCCCTGCCCCCAGCAACAAAAAGTTAATTCTATGTGTCTGGTTTTGGTTCCAGTTACAAACAAGGCATGGCAAAGAGAAGAGAAAGCTATCGATGATGGGGTTTTTTCTGTTTGGTTTTTTTCAGCCACAAAGTCATCTCTCTCATATAAGTGAATTAATATTTGTGGAAAGCTGTTTGACTGGCAGTAGTACAGATGTATTTAATCTGTGTGATCTAAGGCTGTGTTCGTAGGCTTGTTATACTAATGAATTCCCTCTCTCCCATCTAGAAAATAAAATAATAATATATTGTCTTTCATGAATAAAATTTTACCACAAGGGGGAAGTATCTACTGACATTTTTACTCACCAGTCATAGCTGAGGTCTTAATTGCAGTCAGGGATCTGAACACCCATCCTCTCTTAGCCCGCCCCCAGATCACCTGCGATGACCAGGTTGACCTGTCCTTCGGTGTAGAGGTTGGGTAAAAGATCAGTACCTGACTTAAGTGTTCCTCTGGTTCACGTGCAGACTTTGTAGTCGGTAGCACTGGAACGTGCGTGAGGGAGCTGGCCTCACAGCATGGAGTACTGACAAAATTGCACCTTCGCTGCTCGCTGAGAGGTGTTGCTCTGAGGTGTCCAAAGCTGCTGCGTGGCTTTTGGCTCTCCCCACCAAGCCTGGGAGTCTGCGTTGTTTCAGCCCAGATGTCTGAAGGGTCTGCAGCAATGGAAGCACTTTCCTTGGGAGATGAATTTCAAAAGCATTCCTCTGCCGGTGGAAGGGCGACAGTGTGCGCACCACACCAGCTGGAGATTCACCCCCGTGATCTGGCTTTTCTAACTCGGGGGTGGGCTGAAGCAATCGCAGACTTCACCTTCACCCCTTTGTAGAAGTTGTCCGAGACTGTAGTTCCTGTACTTCAGGAACCTGTCTTATGCTACTGTTGTATTTCATAAACGCTCTGCCTTCTGTTGTTCTGGTCTCGGTCATGTCCAGAGGCAAAAGATCTAGATCGTTTCACTCTGGGAGCTTCTCCTGCTTGATCTTTGTACTCACTGGGTGAGACTTGCCACTGGAATCAGAGAGAGCTCAATGTGAGGTGGCGATCGCTTCTGTGTCATTATTACTGTGAACAAGTGTTTATATCAATAAGAAACAATGGTGTGGAGTGGGAAAAAATAAAAGGCATTGCTCGTGTCTTCCTCCCCCGTTGTGCAAGGCAATGACACGAAGTAGAATTGTCTGGGGTTTTTTTAAGGGTTTTCAGGTTAAATGATTTTCTTGAAGTGAATGAAAATTTATCATCTTGCATTAGGTGCTAACACATCTGGGGAGAAGACAAATGAGTAGGATGGAATGCAAGAGGAGGAAGTAAGAGATTTAAAATTAGGTATATTAATATGCTGGGTAAACAGAGCCTCAGTTATTGATTTATTGTCTATTAGCAAAACATTGTGCAATTCTAAGCACACTTGATCTGTTTCCCAGGAATTAGACCATATGTTTGGAATACAAAATCAAACCCACCACCAAGACTATCAGTATATTCTTGAAAATGCTTTTAGCAGAGACATGTACTTCTCCACACAGTTGTTTTCTCTTAACCAAACAGTAGCTAGTTTGATGGTGCAAACTTACTAATTTTATGCAAAAATCTGAGATGCATTTTACTAAGCTTTTCTAAGAAATGGTGGATAGATGTATGATTCTTTCCCTCTTGTAACTTTCTTTGCAGCGTTTTCCTTGGAGGGGTCTGGAATAAGTTTTGCTGATTTATTCAGGCTCATTGCTTTCTACTGTATTAGCAGGTAAGGTGGTTTATGTTCTAAGTCACATTTGCTAGACTGTCTTAGAAAAAAGAGAGTCTCAAGGACTTGGTTCAGCATGATATTTATGTTGCCAATCTACAAACATTCCTGGGTAGTCTAAGAAGGTGATGGGAGAAATAAGAGATGAGAATTGGAAGCAAGTCTCTGTCTTATTTGGTACTGATTATTGGAAGGCTGGTGTTATGTTACCCACCCAACTGTGAGGTGTTGCCGAGTTGAACTTCACTTTAGCTGGTATCTTCTAATGCTTTCTTAACTGCTCTGTAACTCATTTAATAAGCACCATAAACTTTACTGCAATGTCCACTCCTTGGAATTTCTAGTAAAAAGCATTTTTGGAGCATAATAGAAAAATGTAAGATCACAATGTAGAATATGACAACCGAGAGATGTGTAAATTGTGGATGACAAAAATGGCCTCGTTAGCTTTCCAGTCTGTGGTTGCCCAACTTGTTTTCCAGGTAGTATGCAGAGAAAAAATAGCTTGTGTTTTTTATCTTTTCAGTTGTTTTCAATTTGACTTTAGTTTACTGGTGAAAACTTCCAGACTGATGCTCAATCCTTACATTTATCCGCACACAGGACACGGCCAAACTGCACATCTGCACATTTTCTGCAGGAAGCGGGGAGAGGCAACTTCGATGGTCCTTTTACTGCAACGAGGTTGCCAATTAGTGCTGACAGTGGTGATTTCTGGTGTGGGAAACGCTTGCTAGGGAGGCATTTAGGTTGCAGCGCTTACTGGTTTTGTTTGTGGTGGAGAAGCATCTAGACCCTCTTTGTTATAGCCCTCCATTTTGCCAAGCTGTATATGCATGTGATGAAAGAGGCGTTTATATCGCATAAGTAATTGGTCAGCACTCAGATGAGAAATGAGCTGAAACTGCATTTAAAAGCAGGTTTTGATCATGAGAGATTCCTTATCTTGTCACCCTTTCAGTTCTGCACGCTATCCAGGCTCTGGTAAATTCCCTCTAAGTGTCTACAGGGACCGTGCAGCAAATGTAGATTTCTTTGCATTAGTTTGTCCCTTTTCTTTCACTGAAGGCTCCAAGTTGCTTCACATTTGCTAAAAGTAAGCCCACAAACACATAGTAGCCTTGTTGCCTTGCTCATGAGTCTTGTAACAGAGAGTCTCTCTCTGCAAAGTGTCTTTAATTTTCTTGACGGTATTTCAGTCAGCCAAGTGTGAATTTAGTATCCTGATGCAGTCAGGGCTCCCGTTCAGGAAGCACATACAAAACTGCATAACCAGGCTCTCACCTGTTTATTGTTCTGTTCCTTTTCTTGTTGCCCTCTGGGAAAGGGGAAGGAAGCAAAAAGAGTGGCGATCACAACTTAGACATGGTGTTAAAGCTTTCCTAGTGCATCTTCTTAAACACAACTTTAGCTGCAAACCCATCCACAGATACCAGTAATAAATACAACTTCAGCTGCAAACCTGTCCAGAGATTTCAGTAAACGAAGCTCGCTCTTTGATTATGGGTATGCTTTTGGAAGCGGATGCTCATTTCCCCATTCAGTGGAGAAACATCCTAAGTGTTTCTGTTTGCCTAATGTTTCTTAAGTGGCAGTATCTACCCAGCATCCTTGTCCTCTTCAGGCAGTAGTCTAGGATTGCTGGGGATGCAAGAGGAAAATGCATAGACTTCTTAGGGAAGCAAATAGGTAGCTATTGTGAGAAAGAGAGAGTACCATTTGGTACATCCCAGCAAAACCAGGATGATTTCCTAAAACCAGAGGGAATTTCTTGCAATAGATAAGCGGTCAGTTTGTATGAAGAGTCAAAGGTTACCTATCTTTGTATTGAGTCCACAATGATGTTCTAGACTCTAGATTATCTGTGGTACGATGTTGAAAGTGTCTTTTTAAATACTTTTTAGCTAGAGTATCAGTCTCGTGCATATGCTTGATTTGAATTTGAGTGGTGTTCTGAAATCCTGTTTTTTCAACAAGTTAACATACAACATAGAGAATATTTATGTGATAAAAACCCACTACCTGTCTGTGCTCCCACAGATGGTTGGCTTGTTCACAGCCTTAAAAAAAAAAAAAAAATCATGCTGACACCAGTTGTATGTAGGATTCCTGTGCTCCATTTGTTTTCATTTACTCTTAATTACATAGGTACTTCTACTACAGATTTTGCAGTTTAGCATGCACTGTAGTTTGAGAGTGTATTGGTACCAATTGGGTGGGCAAGAGGTATAGTATCAATTGATGGTAGTACTCATACAATGTACATACGGATAAGTAGTTTCGTCCCTTTAAATCTTTGTCTGAAAGCTTTTTACACTGGATTTGGCTTATGTTGTTCATGCATTCATGCATCTCCCTTTGTAAACATCCATTGAACTTCTAGTATGCAGTGAAGAGAAACCACATATGAGAATAAATATATATAAAGACTTTCTTAAATGAAGTGTGTTTTCAGCCTAGGACAGAATAGCACCAAAACATCCTAGCTTAGAAGTTTCTAGGGTAGCTGCCCAAGTTCTCATTTAAATTTTTATTCTGAGAACTGGAATTCAACTTCGAGAGCAATCAACAGCATATTCAGAAAATAAGCTTCGCTGAAGGGTTAAGGGCAGATAACACTTTTTTGCATCTCACTGGTATGCTCATAAAAGACCATGTGTAAAAGCTTCTGCTGTAATGGGAGAAAATATTGGATGGCTCTGAGGAAATGAGCCTAAAGAGAGTCTTGGGGACTTGACTCACTCGCACTTCACACTGCCGTCCAATGTAAAGGAGCCCTGGGGTTGGTAATGTTTTCGCTGTGCACTGTGCGTTTAAGGCTCTTGCTACCTGCCACAGCTCAAGAAGAAAATAAGAATCAGAGCTCAGCCACTGCCAGTGCTGAAAACAAATGTTTTTAAAACTATGGATGTTGTTGTAAAAACCATAATTGTTTTTCTCTTCGACAACAGGGATGTCCTTCCATTCACCCTGAAGTTGCCTCATGCTATTGCTGCAGCAAAGACAGAAGCTGAACTTGAAGAGATTGCTCAGCTTGGACTGAGTAAGTAGTTCTCGACATAAGACGTCGTTCCCTGTAGCATTGCTGTAAGCTTGAAGAAATAGTCTGTGTCAGTAAGTAGCTCATATTGGTCAGTGATGATACAGATTTCATTCGGAAAAGCAGCTTCTCTTATTGGGAAGGCCAAACCTTGTACTTGCCAAATGGTGACCTTGGTGCTCTTCCTTCCTTCTGTGCCGTCTGTGATACTTTTGTTAGTGCTGTTTCCTTCCTTCCTTCTCCTCTCCCCTCTCTGGGCAGCCCTTGGGCAAAGCAACTCTTACGATCCCCAGAGAGAGGTTTGATGTAGCTTCTCCTCCAAGGGCTAACGTTGGCTGCAGGCTCACATAGCAGGCACTAGCTGGATAATTTGGTGGAGTTGCCAGGAGAGCGTAGGAACTGAGGTTCACTGTTAATAAAACATCTTTCGGATTGACGTGTGATCTTAGAATGGTGATTTTTGAGATCAGTGGCTCAATGCAGTAGCATATTAATAAAAGGAGGCATGTATACATAGGATCTGCAGAATGCATCCATGCACATGGGTTTGGTGAAATTTTTAAAATGACAAAAGAAAATGCAAGGACATGTCCTTGCATCACTTGACTGCTACAACCAAATACAGGCTCACTGTAAAACGTACCTTGAGCTTGCAGGAGACGCAAAGCCTGGTGGGATTTGAAACACGGGCTCCGCCTAGACGAATCGTTGAGCAACTCCTGCAAAGTGCTGAATGGCCTCATTTCCTTTTGCAGGAAGGGAGGGTTGACTGTTGGCAGTCTTTGTCCCAGTAGATTTTTGAATCATCTTTGATTTAGAAACAGATCCTCACTAAATCAGCGTTAGCATGAGGGTCTCTAGAACTATTTGGTGAGACTTTGCAGCAAAGCCATACACAGGGAAGTATTGCACTGCTTTGCATTTTGTTTTGCTGCAGTAGTGATGCAATTGAGGGATTTGTTTTAGAGGAGAGAAATGACTTCTGCACTGCTTATCTGCAAGTTTAGGTAATTAGATAGATGAAAGTATGGATTTTCATGGGAATGGAGGCAAACATGGAGCTGTTTATTAGGTGAATGTTTGGACGGGATGGGTGTGAAAAAAAGGTCTGATTGGCATGCAGTGTCCCCCAGTGACAATCTCCCAGTGACACCTGGAAGCCTTAAAGTAACATTAAGTTTCTGCATAGGAGGTGATAATGGTGTTGAGCAAGCTCTCCAGACTAACCACACTGTCTTTGTCCTCAGTACCTGAAAGCGCAATGGCCTACTTGCTGCAGAATTAGTCTTGCTCTTGAACAATCTCTGTCTACATTGTGTGTGATGTTTCTTTAAGCTAATACATTTGAAAGCTGAGAAGGAGACCGATGGATCAGCGTCTGTGTGGTTGGTGTATTTGGGATCAAGTACCTACTAGACACCAGATTAAGATCACAGTTTCTGGGAGCAAAAACCAACAACAAAGATGAGATTTTGATGGGGTTTTAGGTGTCCATGTGCAAAACAGCACACCAGGAAGTCAGCCCTTCAACGCTGTGGACTCAAGAGATGCCCAAAAACTCCCAAGCGCCCTTCCTTTTAGGTGTGAGCTTTCCTTAAGCAACGCGTAGGCACAGAACACCCTGGTCTGAACACGGAGGATTGTAGCTCCTGTCAGAGCTCTGTTATGCTGTGGGCTTAGAGGGAGAACTGCACAAGGCAGGTCAACAGCATGTAGCCCAGCAAACTGCACCAGGAAGAACTGGTGGTAAAGGTTTCAAGACTGTGGCCAACCTGTAAGGTTTCACGTGCTGAATGTAAGATTCCCTCTCAGTCTCTCTTGTTTCACCTGCAGCAGCACTTACATCACATGTGTTTGCCACAGGCCACGTGCCAGCCACACTGGCCAGACTGCTGAGGGGTCTGCGGGCAGGATGTGAAGTCATGGAGCAGGAAAAAAAGAGCAGCGTTCCATGACTATGTAGAGAAATATGTCTGTGCCTACAGGTGTTCTCTGAGAGTGGCCTGTCACCAAGAGCCATTTCCTGTCTTCTGCCCCGCAGGCAAGACACAGCGTAGGGCATGGACCCTGTTGTGGAGGGCTTGGCATTCATGCAGCTGGGCCCAGGTGTCATTGCTCAATGGCCCAGATGAGGCATCTTGACACTACAGGAAAAGGGGCCGTGTCAAGATGGGCAAATTTCAGCAAAATCTCCTTCCTCTGGTATTCCTGCCTTATTTCAGTCCGATTGCTGTCCTCAAAGGCTTGTCTGGTTTCAGTCTTGGTACTTTAAGGACCTGATGGACTTTACCGTTGACTCAGTTTCACGAACAGCTCACACTTTGCTGGGACAAGTGCAGAGGTTGCAGCTGAAACTTGCTGGTTTAGCACAGGTTTTCCAGACAACTGGTGTGGGACTGCACATTTGGTCTATTTATGTGCTACTGAGTGTCTAAAACCTCAGGCAAACTGTGTCACCGTTGCAAGGCAGGGCTGCAGGCCAGTGCTCTTAAAGAGATGTGAGCATTTGGTCTGCGTAGCTAAAGATTATGTGTGCACCCCTACAGCAAAATGTGAGCTGTCTTTTCATGTGTAGCTTCATTGTTCACTATCAAAAGAAACCAAACCAAAATTTTTGTTGAGTTGCCGTAAGTGGCCATCAGCTGGTGTAAATCAGCCTAACTTGTTTTTAATGGAGTGAGCTTATTAATGCCAGCTGAGAATCTAGGCTTACTTCTCCTGAGTGAGATGCTAGCGAGTAGTTTATGTTCATTGCAGTCTCAAGTTGGTAAGAATTACTGTGTTACAGTCTCCATTCCTTTCTTTGATTCTCAGTTTATTTTTAAGCTTAGTTCAGTGGGCTGATTTGAAGCTACGCATTGGTCACGATATTTATAAATGAGAGTAAGATCAGCCCCAGGAGTATAGCATGCATTTATGTCTGGTGGTGCTTTAAGAGGTTCACTTGGAATTTCCCCCCCACGTCCTTGAATTAATAAAAGCTTGTCTAAATTTCTTAATACTTGAAAATGGTGATGTTGAGCTGAATGGTCTGAAAGCCATCTGCACGCTTTTTTGCATTCTTACATTAACGCGATGATGATTTTCAGACTTTTGGAGCTCCCCGGCTAACAGCACCCCCCCGGATCCTTCACCTCCCCGTAGGCCTGTGCCTTTGGACGGTGCTTGTAAAGACTCGCGTCAGCTCTGCCTTATAAATGGAGTGCATTCTATACGAACCAGAACGCCTTCGGAGCTGGAGTGCAGCCAGACCAACGGAGCGCTGTGTTTCATTAATCCCCTCTTCTTAAAAGTGCACAGCCAGGATGTCAGTGGAAGTCTGAAAAGGCAGAGCCCAAGAACGCAAGACGTAAATGGCACAGCAAGGCCTCGCTCCCCCCCACCCCGGCCGCCACCCCCTTCTATTAATAGCAACCTCACGAGTCCGCAGCTTTCCAGGACTATAAAGCCGGCGAGCATGCCAGAAACAGCCAACCATAAGAAAGAGAGAGGCTTGGATTTGCTGGAGAATAAACCAACCCCTATTCCACCTCCTCGGCTGAAGAAGCAGGCTGCTTGCTCGGAGGTGGAAGGCAGCGCCAAGACCCCGGCGGTAGTTCAGCCTGGCTGCAGCGCAGCGAGTGTGCCCGAAGCTGCTGGCGTCCCAGGTGAAACCCTGCCTGAGCCGGCGCCGGCAGCTGCCAAAAAGACGGTAGCGACCAGCTCTGAGTCACACATTCCGTGGAATGGAGGCAGGCAGAGACTGAGCGACATGAGCATTTCCACCTCCTCGTCTGACTCGCTGGACTTCGATCGGAGCATGCCGCTGTTTGGCTATGAGGGGGACACGAACAGCAGCCTGGAGGATTTTGAGGGGGAAAGCGACCAAGAGAGCATGGCACCCCCTTTGAAGCCCAAGAAGAAAAGAAACAGTTCGTTTGTTCTCCCCAAGATTGTGAAATCTCAGCTACGGAAAGTCAGTGGAGTTTTCAGTTCCTTCATGACCCCTGAAAAGAGGATGATTAAGAAAATTGCCGAGATGTCCCAGGACAAACGCACTTATTTTGGATGCCTAGTGCAGGACTATGTCAGCTTTCTCCAGGAAAACAAGGAGTGCCATGTTTCGAGCACTGATATGCTGCAAACGATTCGGCAGTTCATGACCCAAGTCAAGAACTATTTGTCCCAAAGCTCCGAACTTGATCCCCCAATCGAATCGCTGATTCCCGAGGACCAAATAGGTAAGAAACACTGTCCTGTGTTTTGGGGGAAGGTGAAAATGTGCAATCTGTGTTTATAGTGGTAGTCTTTGTGCCAGTTTGGAAAGGGATTTTTGCTAGCGGAGTTCAAGCCATTGAGTGGTAGTCTTTGTGCCAGTTTGGAAAGGGTTTTTTTGCTAGCGGAGTTCAAGCCATTGAGTATTTGAGTCTTAAAACAAAACACCCCTCCGCTCCCGATCACCCTAGCAACTCAGAAGAACTATGCTACAAAGTTGTTTATAAAAAGTTATCCTTAAAATACCTGAAGTGTGGACTTTTTACCTGTGATTATTACTGGTGGGTTTTGTTGGTGGTTTTTTTTTAGCTGCTGTACTGTTAACAATACAGAATCCTTTATTTGCTGGCACACATGTATTTTTCCCTGAATTGGGCTGAAATAGTTCTTGATGCTTGGACCAAAACTCTGCCAATTTTAACCATATGGATTGTAGCCGTAAAACTAGAATTTATTTGAAACCAGTGACAGTTAAGAGCAGAGAGACATTTCATAGCAACTTACTTTCGAAATAAATCTCATTCTTCCAAACATTCTCATTCACTCCTAGCAAAGCTGCACTGTCCCTACGCTTGAAACTAAATAAAAAGATATTTAAGAGTTTTAAAAAACAAACAAACAAATGTGTGCAAGAGAGAGAAGGGGCTGCTAATCTCAGGATTTCTATACCTCTCTGTTACTGTACGTGTTTATAAATGGTTGCAGATAAGCTATATGTTTGAATACATGTTTTAACAACAGAGAGAGTTGTGTATCCACAAAAGTGAAATCATTGTTGCTGCATAAAATCTCACTGCCCCTCTATCTTGCCGAGTCTGAGCACTATTTGTAGAAGAGACTATAAGCCGCATTTAGGAGGTAAACATCCCTCAGGGCAGAATACTTTCCTTGTGAGCTCACTTCAGTCCTAATTTGCTTGTTTTTCTCCTGTACCCCAGTGTCCCAACAGTTGGCCCGGTGCAAAATTGGCAGATAGTTCTTTCTCTGGGAGTAGAGGGTGATTTTATGTTGACATTTCTGTCTGTCCTTGACCGAGAGGAAGTTATTCTCATATCACTCAGATTCATTTACACAAAGTCAAGCAAAAGTAATAAGCACTACTAAAGCAAATATAACACTACGAAGAGTGTCCTCAAAATCGAGACTCTTTCAAAGACGTGTAATGTTCTCACTAGAATAATAAAGACTACTATGTGGGAGTTATGTGGAAGAAAAAACGGCGAATTGAGCAGTGGTGCAGGCGCGTTTTCGCCTGCATTTCTGCAGAGTACTGGATATTTGACAAAGAAATACCGATCTAGTTTCCTTGTGACTTTGTGAAAGCTTGGTTTGACTTGTACTTTTCATTGTAAGGGTGTGGTTAAATCTGACTGTGGGTCTCTGAAGCCCGGCAAAATGCTCTCTGCTTTTCAATGTTTCAGTAGTTTGGAGTAGCATAAGCTATGACCGTAATAACTAAACTACATTGGTTTTCTTCAGCGACAGAAAGTCTGGCTTTGATCATGTGAATAAATGCAATTAATTTATAAAGCGAGATAGTTTAAACAAAAGAAGAACTTGCTTTTGAATCATCTACTGCCTATGGCTTGAAGCCTGCAAACACCACAGTGGATCAGGAGCATCAGATGTTGCTGATCTAAGCAGATAACTATGTGACAGCAAGATTTAGTCATCCCTATAGAGAGCGTTTTATGATGTACCCCTGGCTATTATCCGTGGTTTTGCTTGACTATTTCAGTATGGAATTGCAGCCTGAATTTTAACTTTGTGAGTAGTCATTTATCCTCTCTTGTCAGTTTGCGCTTCCGTGGTGCAGGTTTTTCCTCTCGACGTGTCAGCCTAGGGCTGGATGCGTGCTGCTGGAGAACGCTGCTTCTTTCTGTTCATCGTGTACTGTCCCACGGCGGCGGCGAGTGGGTGTCAGAGCTCAGAGGCCCTGGTCAGGCCTGCTGACTGCCGAGTTAGAGCGGGCCACGGCCGTGCCGTGCCGGGGACTCGCAGGAAGAGGCGCCGGGCGCGCTTGGTGTAAACAGCAGCTTCACCCAGCGACTCGGACCCCGCTGCCGGTGGGGCAGAAGATGCTCAGGCCTCGGCTCCCCGGGCCAGTCCTGTCTCTGTGGAGAGGAGCTGGAGCCAGCCCTCGCCTCCCGCTCCCACCCAGCAGAGCTGCTGCTGCCGGTCGCCCGTTCTGGGGCAGCCGGGCTTTACCTTATCCCGCTGTTGTCTCCTGAATTTCGGTACGTGCTGGAGCAGTACCCCCTCAGGCTTAGTGAAGCCCTTGGTGTTTGGGACTTTCCCCTGTGTCTGTGTAATGATCATTGTGATCGCTGTTCTTGTAGAACTGCATCACGGACTTCCCAGACTCTTGCAAGCAAAAGACTTCTGTGGGAGATCTTTTAAGTTTCCCAGCCAGGGGGTATATCAAATTGTTTAACTTCTGCCAAATCATTGGGAGAATGTGCATCAGTGTCTCTAACTATTCCTGACAGGTGCCTCCTAATCTTAGCACTGTAGGCTGTTAACCCTTCCTGAAACAATGAGATTCCCGGTGTTGGGACAGAATCAAGACTAAAGCACATGGCTTTTTATTGTTTAAGGATGAATGCAGAGTATTTTTTTAAAAGTCATCCACACCTGAATATCTACCCACAGAATAAAGACCTGGACTCGTCAGAGGAGACCCTGATAGTCCACAGCTGCTTGAATAGCAAATGTTCAGGAGTTTTAGTTTGTGTTTCTTCTTTTCCCGGCTGTTAACAGAAAGGAGTCAAGTTGACTGTCATCGCTTCGCCAGGTGATCACCAGGCGGGATCTGACACCTGAACAGCTTCAGTCTCAATGCCCAAATCTGTGCCTAGCCCAAGAAATGACTGGTTTAAATAATTTGGCAATTAGGTATTAACTGATCATGTGGGAAGGTGCCTGAACAATACTGCCTGTTACTTGTTTTGGTATTTCTAATGCGTAATGGATTTTTAAATGTTGAATGTTAAAAGAGGCTTGGAGAGAACGTGTTGGCCCCTTACTGCGGCAGGACATGCCTTGTCACAGGGACTCGGGTCTGTATGGAGGAGTCGCAGGCAGACGGAGCTGGAGGCTCTTGGGAGGAGCGTGGTCTCTTCCCATGGGAGCCTGTGTGCCAGCGCTCTGAGGGAGGCTTCTCGGAGCAGCACTTTTGCCTTTGTGTTCCTCTCGCTGAGAGCCAATGTTTTATTTTTGTTCTTAGGAGATTTTATCATGTTAGCTTTAGGCCTGTTTCCCACTTAGGAAGAGAACTTTAAACCTGCTTTCCAAAGGACTGGTGATGCCCTTCTCCCACCCCTGCCATGATACCATATGCAGATTTTGTAATTGAACTCTCTGCTTTATCATCCAAAGTTTTAATGAAAATACTAAATAGACTAAAGCCCAGGGCTGACCCCCATGGTGCCTCTCTTCAAACATCTGTCTTGTTTGACAGCCAACCATTGATAATTGGGCTCTCAGTGCAGTATTTCATGCACCCACCTTATGGTAATTACAGCAAGACGGTATTTCCCTTGTTTGCTTATAGGAAGGTTGCATGGAATAAGGTTATGGGTTAAGTTACATGGAAAAAGGTTAAGATACAGCCTACCCCCTGCTCCCCTCTTCTTCACTGATCCAATTATCCTCTTAAAGGAATTAGAATGGTATGCTACCATTTCTTCTTGAAAAACTCATGTTGGCTGTTTTTTAGTACTGTGTTACTTCTTAGGTGCTTGTACATTTGTTTTGGTGTCCCGTCCCCCGACCTTGTCGTTCATCCTAGTATCTTTTCATGTTGAGTTGACGCCGACCAACGTGTCCCCCAGCGCTCCTCCTTTCACTACGGGAGTGGGGGGATAGGACAAGTAAGAAGCGCTGAGCGGAGGCGGAGGATTTGGTTCTCCCTTTCTCGGCCATCCCTTTGATTTGCTTTGTGACTTATTCCCTGCTCCTTTATTATTTCTTCTTTAAGAGAAGACACGTGTTTACCACACAGTCATAGTGTGAGTTGTAATTAACCCACAGGTGATGAAAGCAAAACAAACCTAGCACAGATTGTTCTGTGATTCATTGGTGGCTTTATGCAGGTAAAATGAGGGGAGGTTTGCCCTAGAGACCTTTCTTCCCTAGTTGCTCAACTTCTGCCACCACCGCCTATCCATCGCCCACCGCAGTCCTACCTCTGTTTTCAGGGTTGTGCAGATTATCAAGGAACGTGGGTTGTGTGAGGTCTTACTTTCAAGTCTTGCTCCTTCAGAGGAGATGCCCTTGTCTGCACCATGGGCTAGGCATGTGTCACTGTAGACATCCACAAAGAACTGGACACTTGGCCATCCTGACATGAGCCGTCTTAAAATAGCATCAAACTGGACACTTGGCCATCCTGACATGAGCTGTCTTAAAATAGTATCGGCCATGCCAGTCTATGAAAATGCAAGATATTAGGGAAATCCAAGGCAAAGCAAACGCAGTGTAGTCAGGCGTCCTGCACGTACATGCCGTGGTGCTCCAAAGCAACCTTCTGCTTTCAGCCTCCCAGGCAATGTTACTAGTGCAGGACCGTGCCTTTTTGTGATTGTTCCCAGGCTCGCTCAGTCTCTTACTCTTACTGAGCCCGTATTTTACTGACGGTTTGGCCGTCGTAGATGACAAACAGGGCTTGTGTGTAAATCCAGGGACTGGAAACGGACAGGTAATCTCAGTGGAGCAACAGCAGTTGGTAACAGGTAAACTGACAGCCTGGAAAAGGCGAGAGCGCGCCTGCAATTTCAGGCAGTGAGGGTTGTAAAGAGGCTGCTTAAGGACACTTGCGATGACTAATATGTTGTCCTCTCTAGATGCAGACTTGTGTGGTTTGCAGCAAAACAAAATAGCATGTCAGCACAGGATACAGATGTGTTTCCACAAGTCACAACGAAACTAGCTGGCTGGCTTTTACAATTCATTTATCAAAGCATTTCCAGTTCCCATTTTGAGGCTACAGGCTAATTTTAAGTATCACTTCAGGAACGCTACATGGCGCTCAGCTCAAATGATACTCAATTTAAAAAAAAAAAAAAAAATCTGAAGAGCATCTGGTTTGGGTTTGGAGTATTAAGCATCCTGGTAGGATATTTGAAAATACTTTGCGTATGCTGAAGTAAACAGGAATTTTTGTTGCCGATTTGGATCTGAGAAATATACAGAGATGTTAGTGCAAAGGATCAGTCCTCAATTCACAGCTTGGATGCTAGTTTGCCTGGGAGACCCTCCTATACTTTTTGTGGCCATTAGAAGTTAAACAGTGAAAGCTGCTGCTGGCTGGGAATTGTTTTGTGGGATCATATCCAGAAACACCTTTCTCTGAAAGGGGCCGGTAGCGGCAGTTCAGAAGGAAAGGGTAAATAGTTGGATGGTCTGATCCCAAACATGCTTATAGGTGTCTTTTAACACTGAATATTGGTCTAAGACCCAGATCACAAGAAATGCTGTCCTTCCAGGCTTTAATAACAATATAAGTATTTATATAGGTTTTATATTAATTAGGATACATATGGGTGTTATTATTGATTAAAAAAAAAAAAAGTCCAGTCCTTATCAATCTTGCTATGTTGTTGGCCTCATCAGCTTTCTAGAATTTGCCACTTTTTAATTTGAGGGCAGAACTCTGTGGTTCTTACGTCTGCGCGAAGAATTCATAAGGGAGAAGAAAAGGTTGTGTGGGGTTTGGTTTGGTTTAGTCGGGGGGGGATTGGGGGGCTTTGGTTTTTTGTTGTTACTGTTTTTTAAAAATGTCGTATCTTAGTCCCTTCCTTGTTCGCTGGCTAGTTCTGTGCAAACGTGCTGCATTAAAATGACAGTTTCTCTCAGTCTACCCTTACCAAGCTGAGGCAGTTAGTATCTCTTTGGAATCACAGCTGTATGTCCTTTATTTCATTTGTTTCCTATTTGCTGTAATATAGGCACTGAACAGCACTGAAGGATGCTTTACTAAATATCCCATCCTATTTTTATTTACCTGATTGCGTTAACAGCACAGAAACCATTAGGAGCAGCCTTCAGCAATAAGTACTCGGACCCTGTACGGAGCTTTGAGCACAGCCACGTGAGCTGTCTGCTCTCTTCCGCTGTGCTGCTTCAAATCAGTTTAAGTTCCTGGAGAAATTGCGCAATGTGATCGAGTAAATTTCAAAGCAATTTCCAGGCACTGCTTTTGAGGCTTGTGATGAATTGCAAATATGGAAGAACGCCTCCTCGCCATCTTGCACAGCCGTAAAAATCTGTGCGATTCATCTGTATGGGAGCTGTGGGAGTGGCACTAACTTACTAAGGGCTGAGGGCAGAAGACTTAAAGCTTCAACTTCTCGCCTACAGGTAACAAGCCTGGCCCCAACCAAGGACTGGGGCTCTGTGGAGGAATTTTCCCTCCCGGCAGCATCCAGTTCCAGTAGCCTCTGGGGAGGGAGTGCCTCTGCAGCTCCCTCCATACCGATACTGCAGGCAGCAGCTGAACCAGCTCCTGCATGGAGCCTATAGGGATCAGTCACAGAAGCGCAGTGAGTTTTCCCATCTCCCATCCCAGGCTAGCTGCTCCCTCGTTATAAGACCAAGGGCTCTGAGGATACACGCGGAATTCTTTACAATTTATTGAGCCTCCTGTGACCAAATGTGGTGGTGACCCCACTTTATTGAGACGAAGGATGGCTGACGCTAACTATTCATGTGTGGAACTTCCAGTGGAAGCCTGTGGGAGTTAAAATTTCATGAGGATAGAGAGTTCTCTCGCTTAACGTAATGTTTGGCAGCACCAACTGCTTTAATTTTGACTTAAACAAGACCAGGCGGTTGGAATGCAAACTGCAGAGGTGTTCTGCTTACAAGCAAAGCAGTTGGTGTTTTTGTGATTTAAAAAACTGAACAGGCAGTAGAAACAAATAAAGTAAGCTGAACTGTCAAAAAAAAAAAAATCGTCAGTGAAGCTAGCAAGGAACTGTGTGCACCCACTAGAAATTCAGCTAGCTAACATACCCACGCGTGAAATTTGTGCATTTTTCTTGGTGGAAAAATATTTCAGCCCCATGAGCCCTGAGGATGGCTTTGATGGCAGGGAGAGGCAGTTTCTGTCACTGTGCAGAAGGGTGATGCTTCTGCTTTCCTGACTGGGTTTGGTAGTGCTGTCAGTGGCGATTGTGTGGCTCTACCAAGTACAATAGATAAGGATCAGTCATTTGAAATCTTGCCGCTTGTTACGTATAATTGGTGGCTCTGGTCAGGTGGGAACCTGGATCCACCCTTCAGGCTGTGTGACAGGCCATCAAGAACACGTGTCAGACTGGTTATGCCTTTACTGGTGGCCATGGGGAAATCTAGAAATTCAGAAGGCAAATGCTGCTCCTCAAGTTCACTCTCTCTCCCTTCCAGCAACTTTTGCAGTCTCCATTGTGAGAGAGCCCAGATGCGTTTAAAGCATCCGGGAATGAAGCAGGCGCGGCTTTGCCACCTCCATCGGGGTCTCAGGAGGGGAAAATAGCAGGAGGAGCTACAGAAGCCCCAGGAGAATTGCGATAGGGGAGATGGGAGCTCCGTATGAAGCAAAGGCGCCGTAAGAGGAGGAGTGTGTGAAGGGCATGTTTGCGTGGGAAAGAGAGGTACGAAGACCCAAAAGGAAAAATGGCTGAACGCAAGGATAAAATAAATGAAAGCATAAAGCAAAAGCAAGAAAGTAGAAGTCGGTAATGCTTGTTTGGATGTGTGTCTGTGTGTGTGTGTAAATCCCAAGCCTTAGAAACAGTCTGCAATTGGGGGAGGGGGCAGGGAGAGAGAAAATAAAGAGGCTGTGGTCTAAGAAGAACACGTAAGAACAGGCAAAGAACCTGGAAAGGGCGTGAGGTTTAATGCAACTTTAATGAGTCACCACTAGTCGCAGGAATGTCCACTGCTGGCTTGTATACACGTGTGGTCTAGCAGCGGCACAGTCTCTCCTTGTTCTGCTCTCGGTCTCCGTGCTCCCCTGGTACATCTGCCTGCTCTAGGCTCTGGTCCTGCCCCACTCTCAGGGTGCTGGTGCAGTGGCCAGGCTGAAGGGTCCCCAGTTTCTTCCGTGCTTGTGGGAGTTCACTAAGGTACAAATAATTGATGTAAGCTAATTATTAATGTAAGCTATGTTGCCATAGGGACGCTGAGTGGGAGAGGAAATAAGCTTGTAAAGTAAAGGTTTGCAGAGAAAATGTTTAGCAAAGAGCTTTCTCTGTTGATGTGGTCCCTACTTTGAAAACGGAGAATGACTGTTGAAGAAAAACTTGAGTAGAACAAGAATTAAAAAAAAAAACCCTAAGTTAGTGGTTACTGTGCCACGTGCACGCTATTGCCAAACAAAGAACTTCAAACTTGATGACAAAGCTGTATATAAGCTTGCATGATGAAATCCGAAGCTGGACAAACACAGCTTGGTTTTCATTTATAGTTTAAAGCCCATAATCTGTCCAAGTTCATAAAGATCTTGACAAAGTTGAGCCAAGTTTTAGGAGAATTTAGGTTGAATTATAGTTTCTGATGGAAACTATGCAAAAAGGATGGGCTTTCATGCCAAAGCAGACAAAAGTTATGGTTTTGACTATGTTTTACTTTTAAGTTTGGGAGTTCAAGTCCAAGCTCAAAGTAAAATAAAACTTGGAGGCTTCTGGCCAACAAAAGAAAAAGTTAACTGGAGCCACAGCTTGCCTTTTTTTTTCTTTTTTTTCTTTTTTTGTGACAGTCTGTAGTCTGTCTTTGTGGGGGTTTTTTGTATTTACCACATTGCCATAAAAGAAAATGGAATACACAGTCTGCTCTGCCTTTTGTTTTCTTGTTAACAAACATCTGGAAACTCAGCTTGTGTAATAAGTAGGCCTTAGCAAGTGGGTTTCGCTCTAGGTGTCTCTTTGGGAATGGTTATATTAATATTGGCTCTGCTCTAGAGGAGAGTCAGCTGGACTTGTGTTTTCCCGTTGCAGATGTTGTCCTGGAGAAGGCCATGCATAAGTGCATTCTGAAGCCGTTGAAGGGCCACATTGAAGCGATGTTGAAAGAGTTTCATACCGCGGATGGTTCTTGGAAACAGCTAAAGGAAAACCTGCAGTTGGTGCGGCAGAGGAATCCTCAGGAATTGGGTGTGTTTGTTCCAACACCAGACTTCGTGGATGTTGAAAAGATTAAAGTCAAGTTCATGACCATGCAGAAAATGTATTCACCTGAAAAGAAAGTCATGCTGCTGTTGAGAGTTTGCAAATTGATTTACACTGTTATGGAGAATAACTCAGGTATGGTGCTTCTCGTGGTTCAAGTTCGCTGATATTCTAAACCTGGGGTTGTCTTTCGGTGGAGGAAATCAGACCACCTGATTCTGCAGATATGTGTCCTTCTCTTGGAGCTCTCGTAGCATCTCCTTGTCCTTTTGAGAGGGATTCTTCCTCTCCGCTTCTTTCCTGATATCTCTGATGCACGTGGCATCACATCTTACAAATTCAGTGTGAAGCAGAATTGTGAAGCAGCTTAAAAAAAACAGCTTTGCTTAACTGTAGGCTTTTGAAGTTGGCTGTCAGAAAGGCTGTCCTGTGAGCCTTGAATTTGACACTAGTTCTAAATGAGTATTTTTCTGGATATTGTAATAGAGGTAACACCCTGTATTTAGCTATAGTAATGCAATAGCGTGTGTGCTATGTGACAACTACAAGGGCTCTGTGTTAATGGGTGGAGGAAAGCAGCCTCTCGCCCAGTATTTTTGGCTTGCTGTGCTTCTCAATGTTATCATTTGGACACTTTCTTTGGTGTTTTTGGAACAGAAGTAACACTGATTTCTACACTGTAGCAAGAGTCCAAAAGTGACCTTGAAACCTAGATAATGAAGTGGAACTACAGACCAGTAGGACTTGCTGAGTAGTCAGTGGCACAATCAAAATGCTGTACTCGATGGCATGAATTCATAGGTGCAACTCTGTTGCCTGACGCCTTATCACACTCTGCTGTGGTAGGTCACGAGTTAAGGTGAAGCAACGCTGGTGGTAGTGGGAGGTTTTTTTTCCCTAAGCAAGTATAAGCTGCTGCAGGCAGTTGGCAGTTTTCTTTCTCAGGGAGCATTGAATGCGCAGCTGAGTCCGGTGCTGATCAAGACGCCTACTTTTTTTTGAGATTTGAGATGAATGGTGAAAGCTTGTGGCTATTAAAGTCTCCCGGGCACTTTTGCAAGATTTAGGTCCGAGCTCCTGCCCAGCTTATTATTTCTGTGCAAAATCCTGCTTTTTAAAATGCATATAGGCATCTTGGCCTGAAGTGCTGTAAACTCTTTTCTCTAAGCTGTGTTATCACATTGAGTAAAGTATTTCCAACATGCAGAAGAAAAATATTGAGAGGCTGCTGCCAGTTAACTGTTGCACTGAGGGGCTTGGGCTAAGATGTGGCAAATGCTCCTCAGGTTGTCCTGTTTTGTCAGGTGAAGTTAGTTTAAAAAAAAAAAAAAAAACAAAACACAAAAAAAAAAAAACCCAAACCAAAAAAAAAAAAAAACCCACCCCAGCCAGCAGCTGTTTGAGTATCTGCTTTGTCATGTACTCTCAGCCAGATAGTAGTGTAATACCTGGAGGGTATGCCTTAGCTGGTGTAACTCGAGATATCAGCCCTTCAGTCACCTGGAGTTACACCAAAATTTAAGTTGGCTCCTGCTGTTGGTGGTTTTAAGTGACCATCACACCAGTTCTGCAATGAACACAGTTTGGCCAGACCCAGAGATTTGGCCACACAGTATTTTCTAAACAGAAAGTTTAAATGCAATAAAAGCGATAGGAGCACAGACAGACCTAGGTACAGCATAGTCTCTTTGTGTAGCTGCGTGCTGCCATTGCCCATGATGCTTCACCAGCTAGTTGGGAAGGAGGCTTTGCTCACTGATGTTTTTAACCATGCTCTGTCAAGGAAATGAGGTGAGTTTTCGTGTCAAATCTAATAGGCTTTTATATTCTGGCTTCTCTGCTGGGATTCAGACTCGAAAACTGGTATTTGTGGCTAGATCCTTCCGGAAAGTGGGTGTCATCCCTGCACATATAAAGAAAATGCCTATTCATCATCTCTTAGCCAGTGATAGAAGGGCAGGTGGAGGTCAGGCCAGACTGGCACGGCAGCCTTTTGTGAGTTGACCAGTTGAGCTGACACCAAGGTGAGCCCAGTCTTTAAATTCCCTTGTATGCCTCAAGGTGTGCATCATCAGATTTGTGCTTGTTAGAAGTACAGGATGAAGCTGGTGTTGGTCTCCTGTCCAGCGAGTGTCAGATGATGTTCTCTTTGCTGCACGTTGGTAACAGGAGGCTCTAGAGTAATACAAACCTGTGGTTTGCCTATCACTGTCTGCGTTCCCTTCAACCCAGGGAGGCTGTACGGAGCTGATGACTTCTTGCCTGTGTTGACATACGTCCTAGCCCAGTGTGATATGCTGGAGTTGGATACTGAAATTGAATACATGATGGAATTGCTGGATCCATCTTTGCTTCATGGAGAAGGTAATCTATTTATTTATTTTTATTAAAATTGAGTGAAGGATTAGGGAAGGGGGAGTCTGCCTCATAGCGCAGTGGCTGTTAACCTTGTTTGAGTAGAAGTCCTTTCAAGGGGAGTTCTAAAGTCAGCGATGTCAATAGTGTAACAGGAGAATCTCGTAATTATTTCTACCTTGAAGTAAGAGAAAGCTGGTTAGCCTGCAGAGTACAGGTCTGAGTGACCTGGGAATCTACTGATGTATACTACCTCATGAGGGAATACGTGGTTTTCAACCAAGAAGGCGGAGGCATCATGACTTAGCGAGCAAACACATGCGCTATGCAGGTGCCAAATGTGTTTATCCTTCTGTGCCTGAAAATATCCTCAGAGTATTTATAGGGCCACAGCATTCAGTTAAATTGTGAGACACTTAATGGGACTTGGGTTAGGTGCTTTGTAAAAACTTCTGGGGGAATTCTCTGCCGGGGAGGTGCTTTTGAGGATATTGCCCCCCTTAATGATCTTTGCTTCTTCCCAATATTTGCTTCTCATAAAAATATTTTTATGAGCCCTAGGAATATGTTTCCTAAGGCACTCTTGAATGACGGCTGAAGTCCACCAGAGGCAAGGAAATCTCCCTTCTTTCTGTTTTCATGGTGGTGTTTTTAACAAAGAGGTATTCTGCAAGCCCTTGGTAGGCCCCAGAATCTACCGGTTTATGAGGAAGTTTAAAGGTTCTTGTGAGTTTAAGTATATGTGTACGTTTCCCA
>NW_009195901.1:0-5590 GCF_000690835.1 Fulmarus glacialis | reverse complement strand
AAATTGCTGTATCCTCTTACATGCCGGTATGCATGAGAGAACCGTGCTAGCATGCCTCCAATTTGGCACTAGTCTGTTCCCTGCTTTGTGTACAGAGCATCCTCTAGTGCATTGTTCAGGAATCTTAGCACGCGAAATACTTGAGATGTGAAGCTGGAGATCATTGACATGCGTGAAAGGCAGAAACATTTACTGGACTACTAAGTCATGTTGTTTTAATGCAGCAAAAGAAATCCATCCATTGGCTGGCCCTGTCTTTGGCACCAGCTGAACTATAGTGTGCAGGAAAAATTGTTTAGTGCTTTGGGGTTGTGCAGTTCAAATGTAATGTATTCTCCAATTTGTCTCATGGGTCTTGCATGTGGTTTATGTATTCAACTTGTTGTAAAGCTAAAGGCCAAGAGGATGCTATCAGTAATACAGAAAATACTACTGTGAGCATAGAATGTGCCTTTGAATGACTCCAAGAATAGACTGTGCTGCCTCTTAATTGGACACTCCCAATCAAATAGTTTACTTTAAAAAAAAAAAAAAAAAAAGGCGAGAGAGAAAAGGCATGCTGTCATTTTTTTGTTTCTCCTGGTTGTTAAGGACTGTTACCTCCTGTTGAGACTCCTTTTCCTTTGTGACCTGCAGCTTCTTTTGTACATTGGCAACTGTCTTGGCTTTAATTTGTTCTCCACTCATGTAATAAAGGTGAAGTATGGAGAACTGTAGGTATCACCTCCTGAACTAGCTGGACATTAGGGGAATGCTAAAAAGGTGACAAACAGTGTCTTCCTTTCAAAAACAAAGCAAACTTTTTGGGGTGCTTTCAGAGTACAAATCACACGCTCAATTGTTGCTTTATTGCCACTAAGGGTGGTTGCTTTTAAGTTCCTGAACAGTGGTACATTGTCTTTTACTTGGTATAAACAGCTATGTTTATTTCATCCACACTTGAAGCTCGGGAAGAAAACAAATCACTGTTTGGAAATTGTTTAGAAGAAAACTCGTGTTCCAACTTTGTAAAAAGACTCAGGAGTAAAGGAGTGACACCAGTCACTTGAGTAACCAGCTACCCCCAGCACTAGTGGACCCAGAGTTAGATACTATTGCACCACTTGATAATATGGAGTGCATGCAACCGCTGCATGTCTCTTAGCAGCTGAGAACACACCATCCAGTATTTTGCAGGCCAGTGAGCTGTTTTTCTTTATGTATAAATATTTTGGCAATATAGTACAGGGACTTTCATATGTATATATGTGTGTGTGTGTGTGTATATTAAAAAAAATAAATTGTGTCTGTACTGCTGACTGTGACCAGTCGGAAGTAGTGTGGTGTTTGTGACCACTCTGAGAAGTTCTTCCCTTGCTGTTCTTCACAGGAGGCTATTACTTGACAAGCGCTTACGGAGCACTTTCACTGATCAAGAACTTCCAGGAAGAACAAGCTGCCCGACTGCTAAGTTCAGAAGCCAGAGATACTCTCCGGCAATGGCACAAGAGGAGGACAACTAACAGGACGATACCTTCAGTTGATGATTTTCAGGTAGAGCTTAGGGCTGAAGAAAAAAACAGGGGATGATTGTTTTGTTGGAAATCCCCGTTTCAGAGGTATGATTCATAACAATTCCCTTGGGGCCACAAGGTAAGTGGAGTGAAGCAGTGCTGAGGCTACAGCTGGCAAATTTGCCTCGGTTTTGAAGTCTTTGCACTTTATAATAGAATTTGATTATGGTGGCTAAAGAAAACACTAAATAATGGAGCTTTCCCACCCTCCCTTCTATTTAAGTCATGCAGAGCGAGGACAAACTGAATCATATCCTAGATTTAGCTTCTTGGTATGTTTTACTGTTAAAAAGAACAAATACAGCTTTCCAGTGGTATAAATCAGCACAACTCCCCAGCAGCTAATTGTGGCGTACAGCAGGTAATAGAGAGGAGAGGTGGGAGAAAAGCTTGCCTACAGTTTTAAAGTTTAAGCAAGGAGTAGAGTTCTATACTATGAATGTCTTCATGTTTGTTTGTGTTTTTTCCCTCCCCTCCATTTCTTACAGCCATTTCAGAGTAGGGCAGTAACTTCAACTGAAGAATAACAAAACAGTCGGGATTACTTCATCTTTTAAAATCAGGCCTGCATGTCTTTCATATAGTATGCTGTTGATTATCCGTTCAGATGCATCAATTTGTGGACTGAAGCAAGGAGGATGTTGGAATCGATAAGAAAGGATTTCCTCCTTTGTGTTCACTTGTTTACAGTTCATACCACAGTGCAAATTTGCCAGAGAGGCTAATGACAACCATCAATTAGTTATGATACAGCTAAGAGGTTGAGAAATGAAGGTGCAGGGTCATCAGGAGAGAATGAAACCTTTCAGTTGAGGTTCCTTCTGCTTTATCAGTGTCCATGCAAACGACTACAGCACAAACAGTGAACAAGGAGGAGTTGGGAAAAGAAGCAGTCTTCCACAGTTTGCCTCTCTTAGGAAGAGGAGAACTGATTAACGGAAATTCCAATCTGTGGCCGGTGCACAAAGCTAGTCCATCTTACTGGGATCCATTTTATATTCTGCTTACCTGTAGTTAGGTATCAGATCCAAGGAGCTTGAGTCTTTGTTCTTTCTGGCAAAACACTCCACCGTTCATAGGAAAATTCATCACCTTGTATTTCTGCTGCATGACGAAATGACGGAAGATTCTTTCACCAGGATCTTGTATTCCGTTTCACCTTCTCTTCCTCAGCAAATGAACTTCAGCCACGCTAAGTGTACAGCTGGATGCCGCGCTGGATGTGGGAAGATGCAGGGGGGCGGGGGGAAAAGCTGGCACCAAGTGTGTCCAGTGCTTCTCCTTCTGTTGTCACTTTCAAAAGAGAGCCTCGAATCAGTCAGATCACACCAATTCCAGGCTACGCTTGGCACAAATTCAAGCATTTTGCTGCCTGCTCAGAATGCCAGTTTTCCATCTCCTTCCTCCGCGTCCTGCTGTCCTGAAATGAAGCACCTTCCCTACAACCAATGTGTAACACAACTTTATCTTAACTCATCTTTCCCACATTGAACCAGGATGTGATCACTGCATTTCTGTGATGCAGTCTCACAGCCTTATCAGCTTTTGGGCCCTGGAAGGCCTTCATCCTCCCTCCCTCAAAAGGGTGGAAAAGCAAAAAATCCCATATATTTTGATGATGATTAAATACAACTTTCTGTTACTGCATAAATAATTTTGATACTTAGTATATGAGTTACAGGTATTTGTACAAACTTCAGCCTCTCCTTGAAGCAATTCTGTCCATCTAAAAGCACATGCATTTAAAAACAGGTCTTCTGTGTGTTAACTACATTAGAAATTAAAACTGTGGTGTGTTTTGCCTTATCTAGGGCTGATTTTGTTTTAATAATTTCTTCACGCTGGGTAACAAAAATGGATTAGTTTTATTCAGTCAGGTTCAGTCCCAATGGTTTAAATACTGTTCCAAAGCTTCAGTGTTTCAGTCTGCAAGCTATCAAAAAATACTTTATTAAAGACAAGAGTGCTGTTTGGAACTTAAGTCATATGAACATTCCTCTCAGTCTTAGCTTTTAACAGCTTGTTTTTATGAAATGTAAATTTTTACCATTGTGATTTAGCATGCCTAATTTATTCAGCATACAAACATAGGTACCAGCTCAGTCATAAACAAGTCTTTCTCACTGTCATTTTTTCCACCTCCTTTAATTTTATTGCTTTTTAGTCTTTTTAAAAAAGCACACAGCAGCTGGCTGCTTTGTTAATGTGTCCAAAAGTTTTTTGGTTTTGTTCCCCCTCCCCTCCTCCGCCAGTTGTTGCTTTTTATTTTACTTTTTAAATGCTTTTTAAGAGGTAGAACTGCATTTCCTTGTAGGGGCATGTTTAGAATTTATCCATGTTCTCAGAGTTGCGGGCACGTGTCAAGTTTAACAGAGAAAAAAGATCCAGCTTTTGCCTCATATGGATTTACTCGAATGTTGCAGAGTAAATTTTCGTTCTGCATCCCTCTAAGCCTTATTTAAAAAAAGAAAATGCTGTCACACGACAGTTGGTTACATCAGGCTCAGACACCAAATTGCCGCCAGTTAATGCGATGAAAATGTCCTACGTGAGGATGGATTATCTTTTGCATACTGCAGCATAAGAGTGCAAACAGTTTATTGTGCAGTAACTTGTGGATCAACACCCTTGTGTGCCACTGGCAGAGGCTTTTTTTTACCTTTTCCTTCTGACTGACATACTGCGTGAAGCTTCTGTTCTCTAGCATTGACCCAGCGGTGGCATCGTCTCTCGGGAGTGCTGCCTCAGACGTTTATTTTGCTTCACAGCATTTTGTTTCCTAGGAAGGCCAAACATCAAGTCCCATTAAAACCACTGGTGTTTTCCACGTGGCTTTAAGGCTGTGTCTGTTCACTCTTAATTGCGGGGTTAGGATGTAAGCCAAGGAAAGGAGGATGTCGCCTTACGAATTTCTGTTATGCCCACCACAGGCTTGCCACAGTTTTACCACGAACATCGCAATTCACAAGGTGGCCGTAATGTACAGGAATCACCGGTGTGTGTTTCACAACTAGAACGTGGAGAGGCTTGCTGTTTGCTGCTGACTCTTCAGTTTTCAGAGGATGAGTTTTGATTTCTTGAGTTTCTGATGTCTGTTTTCTCATTCTACAGAACTACCTTCGTGTTGCATTCCAGGAAGTTAACAGTGGCTGTACAGGAAAGACCTTACTAGTGAGACCATATATCACTACAGAAGATGTATGTCAGCTTTGTGCTGAGAAGTTTAAAGTGGACAGTCCAGAAGAATATAGCCTGTTCCTTTTTGTTGACGACACCTGGCAGCAACTGACAGAGGATACCTACCCCCAGAAAATTAAGGCAGAGTTGCACAGCCGTCCGCAACCCCAGGTCTTTCACTTTGTCTACAAGCGCATTAACAGTGATCCATACGGTGCCATTTTTCAAAACAGCGATGACTCAGCTTCTTAAAACCAGCAACTTGTTTAATTTCTGTTCCTTGTTAATTGTTGAAAACATCTTCGTTGGCTGCCTTCCTTAGGAGCTAAAACAGGTCTTAAACCACAAAGCCTAGTAAAACACGCACAGACACTTCTAGCATTGCTTACAAAAACCCACGTAAACCATGCATATGGCCAGTTATGCGGAATATTCCACCAGCGTGTTTCACAAAGCCTAGTAAAACACGCACAGACACTTCTAGCATTGCTTACAAAAACCCATGTAAACCATGCATATGGCCAGTTATGCAGAATATTCCACCAGTGTGTTCGAGTAAACAGCCCATGAGGCTGAATTTCTTGTACCACAGACTCTTTTGAAGCATATTATACTGTGGCCCTCTGCAGGTCTTTTGCTGTAGTGTGCAAAAATCTATTTTCTTACACTCACCCTTTAGCCAAATGTCATTCTGATTTAAATATATCTACGCTAGACAAATATTTCAGTAAACTGGCTGGTATGAGTTCAGTTTCACCAGCATGAGTTTGACAAGACTGTCCGATGCAGGGCATCAGTTAACTCGTAATTACTTGGATGATTGCATCCTTTCCTAATTTTTTTAATTACAGAAAATCGCC
>NW_009195900.1:29754-35290 GCF_000690835.1 Fulmarus glacialis | reverse complement strand
ATAAAAATATATATTTATTGATTGATTTATTTATTCATTTTAATCTGGGTATCAAGACAGATAGTCCCTCATTTCTAGGCTGTGAGTTAATGCAAATGTCATGAACACACAAGATGGGGGAAGGGACTTGGGAATCCGGTTCAATTGTGTCGGCTTTGGGAAGGCATGAGCTAAGTTCAGAACAATACCCACTTCTAACCTCAGGATGCACAGAAATCTACAGAACCAACTTGTTGAATCCATCACAACAATACTCCCATTTATCCCTTTGATGGGGAATTGTCACTGAAATAGATGCTTTGACTAAATAGTTATGTACAGCTGGTAACTAATGCATGGTTGTCTGTAGAAGCCTGAACAAGGTTTAATGGAGCTTTATTGCTTTTCATAGAGCTCTATTGTGTTCAGCTCTATTGTCCTATATTATCTACTAAGATTATTTTAAATACTTTTGACACTTGTGTTAAAGGAAAGACACATCTGCTGGTCTTTGAGACCTGAGGATTCCTCCTCTCCTGGCCTGCTAGATGTGAGGCTGCTGCTTTTCCCATTTTGGGGCCCAGCCATCAGTGAGGTTGAATGTGTAATCCCAATGCAGACATCGGATATGAACACAGCTGGTCGTTCAGATCAGCGCGAACAGGGAACCACACCTTTACCAACACCTGCAGAAACAGAAGCAGCAAAACGTCACATGGACTTCAAAAGCGTTGATGGCCCCATCTTGTGCTCTCCTCTCCAGCTGGTCAGGCTCCAAGTTTATCCCCATTTCGTATCCCACTGCTTCTCTATTTCTCTGTGCTGGTTCTTCCCCCATCCACCCTTTCTCTGCCTTTGTCTCTTCACAAATAGACAATCCGCACCTAATTGTTTCTCCCTATCGCCCCCAGTTTTGCCAAATCTGAACCCAAATACGGTATTTCTGGTATGGTTACTCATGTAGTCTCAGCCCTATCTGCTCTTACTGCTGCTGCTATGTGGGCACTATGTGTAGCCCTTGCAAGACTCTGCTCCCCAAAAGGCCCTCAGCACCCCCATCCATGTATTTGTAGGGTCTGGCTGCCTCTCACCTAACTCCTCGTTAACCACCCATGAAATCCATCCATCCCTGCAAGCTTTGGCCAACTTCTCACACTGTAGTTTGTTATGTCCTGTGGTTTCTTGTGTCATGTGCAGTATTTTTCTTGCTCAACCTTAGGGCAGAAGCTAGTCACCTGGCTTGCATACCTTAACTTCTTGTCCTTAAGTTTTTATCACCAACCTTTAAGGCTTGATCCAAAATCTACCAACCTTGATAGCTACTTTCCATGAGCTTTGGATCAAATAATTAATGCTACTGCCTAACTTTGAAAGATAAGTGCGAACCTTTACTAATAAAAGAGCAGAGTGAGCTATTTTTTGCCACCATCTGGGGACAAATCATTTTCTCTGATCAGTAGAAGTAACCTTCCACCTGAAGCAACTCTAGTAATTGGGAATCAGATACCAAGTCCATCTGCTTAATGTGTTGATTCTTTGGTTTGACCATCTGGCACTCAGGTAGAGGTGGATTAAAAGCATGATCTTTACAACTAAATTGATTCCCCTTGGGTTGAATTCCCCAGGTAACTCTAGTATCATTATTTTTACAGTGCCTGTGTTTAACTTTCAGACTAGAAAAGCCTGATTAAAAGATGTATAAGCTATATATGTGTTACATTTGTTTTTAATTCCTAACCAGAAAACAGTGAAAAATGCTTATATCTGACATTCCATGCCTCTTAAAATCATTGCAAGAATTCCACTGATTTCTGAGGGAACAAGAATAATATCAAGATGTCAGGAGATTTTCAGAAATCAGAACTAATAGAATTAACATTTTGTATTGACAGGGCTGATTCTTTCTTGTAAGTTGACATTACTGTATCTGTAAGGGTTCTGTGTAATTAATTAACTCATTAATTCAGACATAAGGATACGACCTAATTAAGTACACAGAGTAGTCCCAGAAAGTATTTAGAAAAATGTTTGCATTCAGGAGTTCCATTTTGTAAACTGCTATTCATTTAAAATCAGTTAAATTATTTTTCTTTGTGGGTAGAAATAGTGTTTCCAGGATCAGGATTCAGCTGAGATCAGAATCTATTCCTGATGTCCACAAGAAAAATTGGAAAAGATAATGCATTGGGTGAACACTGACATACTGACTTTATTTCTTAATCTCTTGGTGTTGATGACATTACACAGCCCTATGCTCTCTAAATGCAGTCCCCTTTCCCCTCTTGCCCTCCAAAATTGGTAATGCAGTCTTTAATATATTAACAAGGAAGAGAAGCACTACATCATTAAAAGCAAAGTTATTCTTTCTCTTTTGTGAAATGTTATGCTCTGACGTTTGCGACAATTCTCTCTTTAAACAAAGTTTGCAAATGCATTTCTTTGCTTGTATATGTATCAAGTTCCACAGCTTTGTAATTACTGGATTCCTGCCATAAAAAATAAAAGCCTATAAAATAATTAGGAAGTACACAAGTTAATAATAAACATTAGGTTTTTAAGTGAGCTTTAATTAAATTATTGTAATCTGATTATATATGTTCAAACTAACTTTTTAGGAGTCAGCTATTTCCTAGATGTGGCTGCCTATGGCAAAAAAAAGTGGCACCATCTTTTGCTTCTTATCAAGGACTAAGTACTGCAGAGGAAGAATTTTCTCTTCCTGAGAAAAAAAAATTAACAAAATGCACAAAAAGAAAAAACCTCTGGAGAGAAGTCCTTCCCAGACTGTTGGTGAAACACAAGTTTAATCAAACAGTGAAAAAGGTGTGGTAGGTTTTGGAGTCCTGCTATTCAGTACTGAAACATGGGTATCTTGGTTACAGAGGAAAGGTTGTGATGAGTCCAAGAAAATACAGACAGGAAGAGATCAAATTTGAAATTGAGAGCTGTACAGCTTGTCCAGACTGAGATAAATCAATCTCAGTTAGCTTGTGTTTCTAAGTCTAGACAAAGCCTCTGTGGAAGGCAGTAGGGGGTGAAAGAAATGCTCAGCCAGATGACCTCAAGCAAGGATGTTAGCTTTTGCGAGTGTCGCGGTTTAACCTGGCAGGCAGCCAAATACCACGCAGCCGCTCACTCACTCCCCCCGCCGGTGGGGTGGGGAGAGAATTGGAAGGGTGAGAGTGAGAAAAACTCGTGGGTTGAGATAAAGACAGTTTAATAGAACAGAAAAGGGAAAATAATAATGATAATGATACAGAATATACAAAATGAGTGATGCACAATGCAATTGCTCACCACCCACCCTGACCGATAACCAAGTAGCGATCGGTACTTCCTGGATCACGCCTACCATTCATATACTGAGCATGACGTCACATGGTATGGAATACCCCACTGGCCAGCTGGGCTGGCTGTCCTGATTATGTTCCCTCCCATCTTGTGTACCTAGCTCAGTCAGTAGGCACGGGAGCTGTCCTTGGACTAGGAGGGCACTTAGCAACAACTAAAAACATCAGTGTGCTATCGACATTCTCCTCATACTAAATCCAAAACACAGCACTAGCAAGAAATTTAACCCTATCCCAGCCGAAACCAGGACAGTGAGATCTGTAGCAATAGGGACCAGTTTGCTCATAAGTGAGATGGTCAGAGAAGGAAGACTAAAGAAGAAAGTGCTGATAAATAAACAGCAGGTGGCACGCAGAAAATGTTAATTAAGTTTTCAATGTAAATATTGGACATTTGCAATCGTCTAAATTAGCCCAAATTCAGCCAGAAGAAGCGTTAATTTTCTCCTACCATATGTCATATACAGGAGTACCGGCTTTACCAATGACTTATAGTAGATGGTGTAAATCAAGAGAAGTCTATTGAACTCTACAGAAAATCTGGGATTTAAATTTATAACAAAAAGTGTTTAAGAAATAAATTCAGCCGTGATTTTTCCAACTCAAACACAGCCTACATAGAGCTTTTGCTGGGTGGACACTGAATAGTTGTCCAGATTTGTTTGAATGGTAGATCACTAGACATGGGTCCTCAAAAGCCTAGCATGCTCCAACAAGTTAGGATACTGTCCGTTCCTTTCTGGGTTTGGTACTCTTACATGTTGTACTTCAAAGAGCATGATTCCAGTTGTCCATGGCCCTTAAGACTTCTACAGAGCTCAGTGAAGTCCCCTTAGTTTAAGCATGCTTTTTGTAGGAAGCAAGTGTGTGACTTCAGAATGAATCCTGAGGAAAAGTTCACTTGAAAGTAAGTAACTCTCCCTTCAGCCTTCGTAGGCCTTTCTGAGCAGAAATAAAAAAGAAAATCCATGAATTAGATGACATAATAAGCACATCTGTGTGCATATTTCTGGCTCAGTTTCTTCACTCTCCTGAGTGTACCCGGGTGGTAGGTCTGGGAATGGCCAGTATGGCCAGTATGGCCCAGTAGACTGGTATGCCCCCGCAGTTACATCCATCTTCTCCTCTAAACTGTGTGTTCTCTCTGCCTTGCTCACACCTCACTCTCCCTTCATCTCTATCCTTTGGATAAACCAAACTGAACAAACTTTGACACTTCCTGGTGCCTTCTTCCTTCTCACCTTATAATCTTGCATCTCCTGGTTCCCCCTCTCCGCAAACACACACAGACTTTCACAGCCTTTGCCTTTGCCAAGAGCCGTACCGATATTGTAGTTTGTTTTGCCACTGCTGAAATTTCAGGGTTCAGATTCATCCTCCTTCTCCCTCAGCCCTCACCCACCTCACTGTTCAGTCTACTCCCACCCAAATGAGAGTCATCCAGGCTCACCAACTTTTTTCCTGACCCTGAAGACACGTGGCACAGCCCTGAGAGCCTCTGGCAGCTTTCCGATGCAGCAAAGTCTTCGTCTCCAAACACACAACCAGAATTCCTAAGTTATTTAGAGGCGAGTTATTCAACTCATTGCACTCTTAAACACTCAAAAAAAAAAAAAAAATCTATAAAATGAATGAGGCTTGCAGTATACATGATGGGGCAATGAACTGTCAAGTTTTATCAGTGTGTCTTTACAGAGAATCGTGTAACTCTCGGCTTTACTATTCCCAAGTATGCCGTTGTCCCAAATCCGTGCCACTGAAAACCTTACGCTGTACAACACCATGCTTTCATGCAACTCCTCCTATCAATAGGTATAATGGCTAGCTTCTTCGGGTCCTGTAAATCTGCACTGGCTCATTTAATTCAGTGGAGCATCTGAACTGCCTGAAACCGACACTTAAAACATGAATGTACCTTTTAAAATGCATACAAAAAACCCTCTGCAAATGAATTCACTTCCCTGAGGGGTCCCTTCTAGACCAATGTTCCTATACAGAATTCATTATTTGCAAAATATTTCACAGATCTACACAGACGAACTGTGCTGGTTCACAGTTTAAGATTAATGATTATGACTGTTGTTTTAACTTTTAACTGAGTATGTGTGTACTACAAAACTTGCACACCTTCTCATTCCAATAAAGAAAAATGAGGAAAGCTCTAAGCATGCAAAAGAAGATTTTTTTAAAAAATAACCCCTCTTTCC
>NW_009195900.1:28908-29723 GCF_000690835.1 Fulmarus glacialis | reverse complement strand
TTTCATTTCATTGGATTTTTTTAAGAAAAGGAAAGATTACCATTTTAATGTAACTCCTAAAGTAAACTACTTTAAAAAAAACAAAACAAAACAAAACAAAACCCACTCTTCTTAATACTCCTAATAATCCTATTCATGTTCTCAGATGAAATAATGAAGGCTGCTAATTTTTTTTCACAATGTTCATTTTGTAATCAAAATTCTGCTCTGAAGAATTATCACAGAGATGCTGCCATGTTTGTGAAATGTAGGCCTTATTGTATTAAGATAAAGGAGGTTCCTATTCATGACATAGATTGCTTGTCTTTTGAGATATATTTTGTAGTCGATTTAGTCCATTTCCATAGCATGAAAAGAACAGAGAATTGTAATTAAGTGCAGTAGCGTATACAACACTATAATCATAATTGCTAGAATTATATTCACAATTTTCCTCACATGTTTTGCAGATGCTTTCTCTTTTATCCACATGCCATGTAGTTCATGTTCCCATTTTGTAGATGTTGCCATCAATTTGTTGCCACATGTTTTATGTGTCACCATGTTTTTTTTCCTCTTCCTTTGTGGAGGAGAACAAGGGTATGATTCACTAGAAATGTCCTGCGGATTCCATTGTTTCTCCGGTTCTCCAAGCCCCGAGGGGTACCTTTCATTCTGCATCTGGTTTGTCATTTGCTCAGCCGTGTACTGGATTATCCACTTGAAAAGAAACTGCACCAATTGTGCACTCAGCCCATCAACCTGAAAGTTCAAAAAGTGCGAAGTACTTCTCCCCAGGAACAAAATGCGAAATGTATTCGATATCGGAGATTTTA
>NW_009195900.1:10287-28877 GCF_000690835.1 Fulmarus glacialis | reverse complement strand
TGTAGTCCCCCTGCTGAAGCCTGCCATAGTGCTGTAAGTGGCATCATTTGTGCCAATTTATAATGTAAAATGCAAGGTCTCCATCCGGCTTTAGTATTAGAGTCCTAGGTGGGACTTCGTAATTCAAAATTCATAATATCCCAGGATCAGGATTTTTTTCTTCCCTGGCTAAAACCAGTCTACGGCAAGTTAGAAATGACACCGTACTCTGGAATATGGGCTTAGTTATTACTACCGGCTGCTCACCTTCTAGAGGAGGACAAAGAGCAGACTTCAACATCTGTGAAATGATGGAGGGAAGACATGCAATAGGCAGAGTGAAGCATCAGATGGCATTAATATCTCACACTGCACTAGACCTGAACTAAAAGTCTGGCTCTGTCACGCCTCCAAAGAACTGGAAGTTTTCCACCAGACTGCCAAGAGCTTTTGTTAGGTCACAGGGAATGAATAGACCAGGCTACAGAGACCTTTCTGCACCGTTTCTCTCTTCCCTGCCTACCACCCAGTATGTAAAGTGTTCTGGATATTTTCTGCAGCTTTTATTTTCCCCTTTTTTTTTTTTTTTTTTAATATTTGCAGAATCTCTCTGCCAAGAAATGTGACACTGCCGGGATATCCTCTTGCATCCAGAATAAAATCTTCAAATATATCAGTGGTTACTATTTTGAGACTTTTTTAATGCATCAGGTTTACTAGATTCAGAGCACTTGAAACATCTTGGACAAAAAATGAGATAAGTATTTCCAGTGACTGACTTCTCCACCAGTCCCTGTATGGCTGATGTAATTCCATTTTCTTAACATCTTCTTCCTATCATCTCAAAGTCCTCTGCAAAAAAGGAATCAAAGGTTACATGTGCATCTTTTAACGGACACATACCAGTCTTACTTTCACTTCCCCAAGGTATCTTTTGTACAAAGTTAGTTAGAACTTTAAAGCTTTGCATATTTTCTTGCTCTGTTTTTCATTTAAACTTTTGACTGGCAGGCATTTCCTTAGGTACACCTTTTATTCTCTTAAGAAAGAATTTGTCAAAATCAAAGCAAAATTGGGGTTTCATAGTGCTATTTTATCGTTCAGGAATGCATTCATGTTCCATGTTTATATTCTTTATTTATCATAGTTAAATGCATAAAATATTAACACTGAAATAGGATCCTTGAGGGACAGTGAGTTGAAAGAGGATAGAGGAATAGGGAGAGGGAAAGCATCCAAGAACAGATATTTGATTTACTTAGTTACCATAACAGCTGAAACACAGCAAACATTTTACAAGGAGCCACAGTGTTTTTACATTGGAGTCAGCAGAGTCCCTAACAGAAGATTAGCAGAGCTGGTGTTCACCAGAGCTGTGTACTTCAAACACATGCCAGAAACAGAGCATGTGGTTGGGTTCACTGGAAAAGATCCTGGTGGGATCCTGAGGTCTGAAAGTTGCTCCTCCTGGTCACTGGGAGTCCAGCCATGAGCTGTGCCTTCAAATCTCAGCATCTTTTAAGACTGTGTCATGCAAAGTGCAACCCGTGTTGAGATACGCACTCAGAAATGATCAAAGGTAATTTGCAAACATAGAAAGAGTGCAATAGGATGCTTGAGGCAGGATAGTGATATTTCTTGTTACCATATCTTCAGTCTCAGTTTTTCAGTCTTTAGTCTTCAGTCTTAACCCTCATATCTGTTCTCTAAAGCAAAAAACATTTTCATTCTCATTTTACAAATAAGAATAATTAAGGCAGAAAATGAAATCTGTTTCCTGCATTAAGCCTTAAGGAAATCAACACAAAAGCCAGCTTGCAATTCCTTACTCCCTGTCCTGTACACAGTTCGCCTCACACCCCACACCCCTCCTTAACAGGGTATAAACAACACAGTGCTTCTGCACTGCCAGACCCATCCTTGTGCTCCATTCTCAGCATTTTCTACAACGGAAACCACGATAAAATATCCATTATAGCAGCTTGGAAGTAGCCCCATTTAAAATACATTTACCTCTGTGGCTGCATTGACTATAGAGATCAAACAGGAATTGATGTGTGGCAATTTTCTGCATCACAATGCCGCTCCTTTAGAGGTTAAAGGTAAACTTTTTCTGAAATTACCCAAGTATGTTGTGCTGCCACTGCAAACTTGTGTCTAATTTGCTTTTTACAACCACCCGCCAACTGGAAATGTGTTTCAAATAGAAGGAAGGAAGGAAGGAAGGAAGGAAGGAAGGGAGGGAGGGAGGGAGGGAGGATGGATTAGCTGAAAGAACTTGGAAAACTGAGTATACTAAGTGAGTACACTAAGTAGTCAGAGAAAAAATGTTTTCCAGAGGAAAAAAAACGAAACTTATAGTGTTTTTTTCTTTATGTCCTAGAGTTTCTTTCCCCTAAAACCAGGAGTTATCCGCACAGAAATATCTGTCTGGCAGGAAGCCTATTTCCTTGGAAAACACTTGTTTCTCTACAGGTTCTTGTGTGGTGGGTTTTTTTGTGGGTTGTTTTTTTTTGTTTTTTTTTTTTTTATCTCAGAGTCTGAGGTTAGCTAATCATTAGACTACATTAAATAAGAAAGTGTTTCTGTTGCCTTTTGCACTCAGCCAAAACAAAGAGTAAAGAGGTTGCATTTTCGCTGTGAAAATTCACTAAGCTATTTTTTATCCCACGATACAGGATTGTAAACAAAACAGTTTCATAGTATCTATTTCATTTATAAATGCTGAGAAATTTCAAAGCTAAAACCTTAAAGTTTTGGTTCTGCTTCATTGAAGTGACCTGTATTTTGACATCACATCAAGCAAAAAAATCCACTTTTACTGGCAGTGTGTGGAGAGGCTGTCTAATGGAAAGAGGTCTGACCTGGGCTTCAGAAGATCTGTATTCATTTTCCCCTTCAGCTACAGACTTGGTGTGATTTCATCTAACAAATACACCAAAAGATAGCACAAAGGTAGAAATGTACGGAGAATTCATAGAATCAAACCAGAATTTGCAAACCATACAGAGACAGTTCCCAATAGACTGGCATAATACATATTTAAATAAAAAATAGCCTCTCCAAGGGTGTTTAAGACTTACAGCCCCCCCCTAGTATCCACTAGAAAGATTTTAATTTCATTTTCACTCTCAGACTCCATCGGGGACTAGAAAAAAAAATATTTTATATTGCTTGAAGCTGGGATTCGCATGGCTGTCAGGAATTTCACTTTCTCCTGAGATTTCTGCAGACTTGGGAGGTTTGGATGTGATCCACAGGAGAGGCTCAGCTCTTGGAAGCTTAGCTGAATATCACTGATTATTTGGCTACGTAGTGAGCAAGAGAGACCTTCATGAGATGTCTAATAATTCTTACTGACTCCAAGCTTTTGGGAACCCTTTCTCTGCATCAGTATGCAAGTACATGCCAAGATTTGGTCAAAACACATGCTTGAAAGTTACATGTAACTTAAAAGTACAAGTAGGAATAATTTAAAAGTTACATGATTCTTTGAAGAGCCAAGCACCTTCCTTGGGTGTCTCACTGATGCCCACCATTCCTTGGGCTGATGTGAAGTAGCTCACCCTCCACTGAATCATGAGGGCAAATCTGAACATGATGATTCAGTGACGTGTTGGGGAAACCTAAGCAAATTCTGAGTTAGGTGGGGAGAAAACAAACGTTGGAAAGAGTAGTTACACTGAGACAACGCAGGGGTTTAAGTTGGTAACCGTCCATATCAGCACCTTGCTGGTGGTGTCATATTGCTTTCAATTCTAGAGTCAGCCTGAGGAGTTCTTCATCGTGCCCATAGCACAGAGCAAGAGTGCTCTGAATTTCCACAGCCCTTGAGGCATAAACTAGATAGTCCTCTAAGGACACGTCCACCTTTTCCTAGCCTGGTATGATCCAGGCTCTGCAATCAAGAGAAAAACTTCTTTTTCTCTCTCTCTACTGATGACCAAGCTGGAAGGAAGAGGTATCTATTTGATTCAAAAACAGATTGGAACGAGGACAATTTAGGGAATTAAAGCACAAAGAAAGAGCAGTAGCCCTGGAAATGGGAGACTGAGAGTATAGATTGAGATTGGGTACAGGGAGGTAAGCAGAGGTGTGGGACTCAGGAGAAGGGTATAACAACACTGTGGGATCAGGGATTGGTGCGGAAACTGAGGTCAGATAACGAGCAAGAGGGAACAAGATGGACTGGGAGAACAAAATTGGTTAGATGGGACTTAGACTAATGAGAAGTTTGTGAAAGCAAATCTGGAGTTACTGAGGGGAAAAAAAGAGGATTCAAGAGGAGATATTGAAATTGAATAAGAAAGGAGGAAAGTGGAAGGCTGAGAGTAGGAGGGAGGAAAGAGACTCTCTGGGCAAGAAGTCTCGGAGCAGCATTAGGAAAGACTGGAATAAGATCCTTGCATTGTCAGAGTCATTATAAATAGGGAAAAATGAACAGCAGTTCAGAAAAGCTGATATTTTTGCTCATCCAACCAACCCACTCATACTAGTGGTGTTGTCTGAATGGGGAATCAGTCAGTGCCTGGTACTATCAGCCCACGCTGATAGTCTGCACACCCATGAGTAGTTGGTTTACTAGCATGTTGCTCCTTCCTTTTCGCATCCTGCAGAGACTCCACCGGTGGGAACTCTGCAAGCCACATTTGCAGCATAGAGCCTCATGGGGCTTGCAAAACATGTGCCAACCACCCCTTAAGAGGAGCTTCTCTGCTATCGTGGTTATCCCTTATTTCAGTGACAGGAGTCTGCAAAATGTGACTAAAGTTTCCAACGCTACCAATGAATCATGTAGGTTTTAATGCTATGCCAAAGAATGAGATTTTGGTTTTTATTAATTTCATTCTTGAAAATCTAGTAAACTACATGCGAAAATCCTCCCTAAAAACGTAATTATAGTAAGATTACAAAAATCAGGCATGCAATAGTTAAATGCCCAAGAAACCTTAAATTATCTTATTCTTTTCTCGCCCTCCACCCTGCACTGGAATACAGCTGGAGTTCATTAATATTTTTTAAGTACTTAGAATGACATATGGAAATAAGCAGAAAAGTTTGGCTAGATGGTGTTCAGCAAAAAAAAAAATGCCACACACTGCATAAGAAAGAGGAAACAATATACTGTATCATTGCACTTCTGGACCAAGTGAGACCAGGTCATTCAGAAAAATACTATATGATCATACAATTAAAGACCTGTATCTATATGTTTATTTAAGGGGACGCAAGCAACTAAAATTCGCTGGAGAGCTTGACCTTCTGTTTGTTAATATTCTTTCAGTGGAGCTTGGGATGCAGAGGATGGATAACTGTCTCTGCTTGTGACCGTATGTGTATTACAAGTAGTTACTAAGTTCAGCATTAACAGATAGTGCTTTGTAGCTTGTTTCCCATGTTATTTAGGATACATGACCTGTTTCAACAACTGCAGATGGTTCCTGTGGCAGCCTTTTACATCAGCTTCGGTATGAGGAGACAGATGCAACAGCTTGGTCTTATGCTAAAAAGGCACCTCCACAACCACTTAAATGTTAGAAACCACACAAGGCAAACTGAGAATCATCTCCCTCTGGTATCTCATTGAAATGCCATCATGACAATCAGAAATAGGAAAAGAAGAAAAATATATTTCCTATTTATGGGTCCACTTAATTTTGATAATCAAAGGGAAAGGTGTAAAGGCACCAAATGGTGAAAAACTTTGTTCTCTTATGACAGTACAATCATCTAAAGACATGGCTGAAGGATGTTCATCTACAAAGCAAGAATTACCACAAAACACACTGTATATATTTTTGTCAATGTCTTTACTATAGATTTATATGAATGGATATATTTAAAAAATGCAAATAATACCTTTATATGCAATACAAAAACCTCTACCAAGGGAGTGTTCCACTTTCTAATATTTCTTCCCATGACGTCAAAACAAGAAAATAGAGCATCCATGACAGGTGTTTCTTGTAATGCTTGATTTTCCAGTACGAAGGCACTCAGCCTCTGGAGTGTAAGGCCCTCTACAGAATAGATCTGCCACCTGAACAAATTAAATACAGGCTTGGTCTCTTTTCAAAAGGTATTTCTGATTAATGTTGACAGATCACTGTGGAGCTGATGATCAATTAGTTAATGTTTGTACAGTACTTTGGAGATGTAAAACTCTATAAGTACTGAGCATTGCTATTATTACGAGTACACTTCAAGATCCTTAGGTAACTGTTGGGAGTACAGTAGACACGATCTTAATCTATTAATAGCCCTTTATAAGTGCAGTTGTTCACAGACTGCCAAAACATAGCTATTGTAGTATAATTCTTTTTTCTTTTTTTTTTTTTTTTCCCAGATAGCATGGGTGTCATGAATGTTAATAGCAAGGAAGCAAAATTGCTCCTGTCATCTTCTTCCTATTTTTGTACATACAGTATATGAAAGAGTCTGTCTCCTTAAAATGACAGGAGAGAATCACGTCCCCCTAAGACTCCAATCATCTGCATAAGGTCTTTAATTTGGGATTTGAGTGCCAGATAATTAGTAGTTGAGGTAGAATCACACTGCTTTGTGAGTCCCATGGCCCAATTAGTAAATCAGATTGTAAAAAGTTACTAGAATGGGCCTTTAATCTTACCAGCATTTTACTGTTATTGCATGTGGTAGACAGAGCATCGTGTATTGGGGACAGGAGGAAGGAGAAATTTAGTGTCATAGCAGATAATCTGCTGATGTAAATGGATACTGCTCCTTATTTACATCTACTGGGAACTTGGCTCCTGGCCTTATAGACACTGTACATAGTGTCTGCAAATTGGTCTCAAGTAGCCAGCGAGGGTAACTGAAAGTCTACCCAGTGAGGATGTGTGCAATGAAAGGCAAAAAATAATAATCCAAAATCAAAGAAGCAACAATCTTTCCAAGCAAAAGAAGTCAGTGTAAACTCAGTTAAGGTCAGGGAAGAAAGAGCAAGAAAACAATTAGGGCAATAAAAATGTATTTTTGAGTCATTCTCCTATCTCTTCACATGCAGACGTGCACAATCACACCCTCACACCCCCAAGTGTGTACCAGTATTGGTAGTTTCTGAGAGAGGGTTTGCCAAAGGGGTGCATTCAGAGACAAGGTGGAGCTGCAGGTAGAGGTCATCACACGTGTAATTTGAAGCCCACGAGGCTCCCTCTATCCAACCTGCCCTAAAAAGACTCCACACCTGAAATGGGGCCAGCAGGAGCTGGAGGGACTTGCTGCTAATCTGCACTGATGGGAGGGAAAGTGACTGTCGGAGGTACCCAGGGTGTCACCCAGGATCAACAGAGTGTTAACAGCATGGGTCAGGAGAGGGACACCTCATCAGGGCCACGTACGTTGGCACTTCCAGATGTGCAAGAGGTCTGAGGGGGGACAAGCGTCTGGCAGAGGTGGTCCAGTAGCCTTTACCCAATGCATCACTGCACGGTCTTGGGCAACCACTTCACCTCTGTTCCCTGCTTGCTCCTTCTGCAAGATGGAGGTGACAGCTCTGCGAAATGCTACATGAATATGAAGTATTAGCAATACTAGTTCTGTTTACAGGAATATTTGTTCCTCTTAGTGTTATAGAAGCCTGCTATTAGTCTCCAGCTCTCATTTATTTTTGCTCAACACTGTCCATACAATCACCAATTCTCATTATGAAAATAATTGCTGCCTATATCACTGTGTTTTTGTTTGATAATATATTTCGTGTTCAGGAGGGCCTGTTAAAATTATGTAGTCTGACCTCCCACACAGTGCAAACATTATATTCTGACCGAGCCTTGTATTCTTACAACAAATCTCACAGTGAAGCTATTGAAAATATCAGCATATGTTCACGGGACAGGGTGCCACTGTACCAGACACATAACAAGGGATCACCTCTTCCCTGAAGAATTTATAATTTAACTGGATCCTGCAGTAGGGTGAGAGGGAAGAAATGTGGCTATCCTTAAGATTATTAAGAGACTCTGTGGAATACCCAGAGAATAAATCTTCTATTGTTTTACCCCCACAGCCATCCTTTTTGTGATGAATAGAAGATAAACTTCTTTTGTTACGGTAATTCTCTGTCACCTCTTTTTTAAACCAGTGTAATTTTTTAAGATAGTATTCAATTTATTTTTTGAGAAAGTAGTCAGACTTCAAGTCCTCTTCTTAAGATGAAATCCTTAAGAACCTCTGCATTGGTGTCAGAGGATTTCTGCCTGTGCCATGGTCTGATCTTTCCCGATATTACACACCACCCATCACTGTCATTGCCAGCCAAGCAGCCTTATGAAGATGGAAAGCCTCCCATGTTAATTTTCAGAGCCGTGCTCTCAACCTGCTACACAGGGCATTAGCCTCACAACTCCCATTAGCCCCCACTGTGTTGAGTCAAGAATCAAGTCCATAAAGGTTGTCAGGCATTGTATGCTCGCGGTAATCAGATTTGCTGGTCACTTAGCCCCAGCTGCACTTAAAAATGTGTGTTTAGAATAAAAATGTTGGATAATAGCAAAGCTGAAATACTTGACAGCAGGGTTGTTTTTTTTTTTTTAGGCCACATAAAATATACTTTAGATGCCAATGTGCAAGGAGAATCATCCCAGATTGCTAATGCAGTGTTGGAATTTAAGTAGGCTTTTACCAGAGCAGATGTTGGTACTGTCACAGCAATTAAACTTTCCAGCTAGGCTTTCCTGTGTATCCGGAGTTATTTTTATGATTGTTTGTACTGTCCCGAGGCCACAGTCTCTATCGAGCCTCTGCTGTGCTGAGTGCCGGATGAGTACAAATAAAGAGACAGTCCCTGCCCTGTTGAGATTCCAGTCTGCAAAATAATGTCATTACTTCTCGGCTCGGTGTCACAGTTCAAGGAGAAGCACCCTGGCTGGAGGGGAAATAGCTGAAACTGCAGGAGTTGGTCCGTCTTCCCCCTTTCACGGAGGAACATAACACATAATAATAGCCGGCTTTTTTCTCTTCACCCAGTGCTCCCTGCTGTCAAACTCTGCTCGCCGCCGTGGCATCTGACAAGCAAACCTTTCCTTCAGCCTCACCTTGTATTTTTTTTACAGGAGCACATTATTAGCAACATAAATTATGGTCTGAGGTCAGTGTTATTGAGCACATGGGATTAAAATTGCGTGCTTTAAGATAAAAATGTCAGTATGGCAGGTGCACGTGGCCAGCTCTGGGGAATATTTTTGACAAATATGAGATTTCTTTGAAAACAGAAGTTTGGAAGGGAGAAGCATTTGCAAATTTAGTTCAAGTTTGATTAATTAAGAAGTTATTAGGAATATTTTTTCCTAGATATTGCCACATTTCTTTAAAAAGATCTAGGCTGAAAAAAAGAAGGGTACATGAAAATTTGAAATGGCAAATATTATGGCAATGAAATAGAGCATTCCACCTGAATTAAAAATGAAATATATTTTTACCCAAAACAAAGCAAAATATTTGGGTGAAAAATATATGTGGAAAATAATATTCTTTAAACTCTACTCTCCTCTTAGCTTTTTGGTTTCTTTCAATGACCAAGCCTCAGAAATGCAGCAGACACGCAGCTCTGTTTGCTACTTGAATTTTAGGGCCATTCTTGTTTAAATGACTGGGAAAAGAGTTTCAGGGAAAGGTCATTTGTATTTGGAATTGTCCAGACACAAATTCCTGACTTCAAAATAAAATTATAGAACAGTTAAGGTCTGAGGTCGGGTTTGGGTTCCTCTCCAGATGCAATTCAAACCCCATGGGCTTGTGCAGTATATTTAGATTTGTAAATACAACAGACAGAGAGCAACTATTTAGATTATTTCAGGCTGGCAGGGGGGCTGAAATGAATATTTCTTATCTAGGTTTGAAGGTACTAGGTTTGAATTAATGTTATAAGTAGATCTGTAAAAAAAGTGGAGGTCTTCATCTCTTCCAACTGACATGGCAGCTCTGCTTGTTAGCCGTTTATTAGCTGATATCTTGCCATTAAATATTTGCATTGCCCAAGACCATATGGAAAATTCAAAGTTCAAATGACAGTACAGACCTCTTGTTTAGCCCTGATACACTGCCTAGCAAAAGGAGATTTTTTTTTTTCAGTGTTTGAACTAACCTTTTGTACCGTTATGTTGACATCTTATGGAGCTGGGACTTAAGCACGTCAGCAGAGCACCACACAGTGTCCATGGGGTAGCAAGGACATTCTTGAATCCTTTTTTTAGGGAGTGACACCACTGATGGTCATAGGTTACTCTGCTTTCTAAGTTCCTTACCCTACTTCATCTGGGCCTTAGATGGCCAAATCAAAAATGACAAACTAGAACAAGCCCCTGAAAATTATTGTAGGAAGGTTTAATTCTACTGTTTCCTCTCATTTCTTGTGTCTTCTTGGTAATCCAGAAAAGAACAGCAAATGTTACTCTGTGGTGAGGGGCTGATCCCAGACAGCAGGGGTAGAAATTTCTCTTTTGATTAGTGATATTTCTACTTTAATTTGTACATGCACAGACTGGAATACATCACAAAGAGGCAGTAATCTGCTTTCTGGACTAACCTGAGGGCTCTGGTAGCTCTGCAGGGTGTCACCTCCTGGACGCTCTCAGTGGCTCTTGTTAGATTATTTCTGCTAAATACTTTGCAACCTTTAGCTCTCACTTAGAGCATTGCACTACTTGTCTCTTAGCTTGCACCTGAGGATCCAGCCCTGAAGTACATTATTTTTTTCCCCAGACCTATTGTTTGATGCTGACACAAACAGGCAAGTTACAGAGGCAGGAGGTTAGAATGACACAAAATTGCAGGCACCTATTCACTGAGGTTTGAACGTTCAGCAGACAGCTATCTGCAGCTCTGTTAGTCTTCTGCTATTTCTTCAACAAATTTAGGGAATACAAATTTTTGCTGAACATCAGGTCTATTTTCTGTATCAGAAATACATTGCACACCAATAATATAGTGGAATACCAGACCACTTGGTTACAGCTAGAGTCCTTTAGCTTACCATCATGAAAAAGGCATACTTGGTAGGACAGAGGGCCCCCAAGGCTGTGCAAAAGCAGTCATAAACATTAGCCATAGATGAGAACAGCGGAGAAATTCCAGACAAACATTCTGGCTATAATCAGACCACACATGTATTTTCTGATAGTGCAAGAGACTATTTCTGAGAAGCTGTGATTGCAAGATTACAGCTGGATTTTGCTGACAGCATCTTTGGCTTTTTTCTTCCTTCTACAATCATTGCTAAATATGAACAAAAATTTGTTCCATTGTCCATAATTTGAGGCATATGAAATGAGAGTATAATACACTAAGCGAAAAACAATACTGTAGGGGTTGGAGTCCCTGTTCCAGTAGCATGCCGTTCATTTTCTCTCTATGTAACAACCCTCCTGCTGTCTCTGAAGTATTCACCTATTTTCCCCATGTTTCTCAACATTTATATCAAAAAGTTCCAACTGACCTGTCGACACCCCAGGGCCCTAAGTTATTGGTAGTCCATGCAAGTAGGACTTCTACAGGCATGTCAGCAAGAGCTGAGGACTAACAACTGCGTGACAGTTCCTCCTGTGGTCCAAGCCAGCCCAGGAACTGTTCGAACACATTGACTTAGGTCTGTGACTCACTAATGAGTCCCACTGTGGCCTCACTGTTGATTTTAATGCTTTCAGAGGACTTACCCATCAAAGCACATTCTGTAATTACACACCTAAGCCAAACCCAGACTTCTGCTGGCTCACGTTCCACCATTGGAGAGTGCCACGCTAACGTGATTGACTCCACTGGGGCAGGCAGAGTTTTCCTTCACAGACGTATAGCTGGGACCAACTTTCACTCCTCAATCATTAGAGTTTTGTTACTGGAAGCAATGCAAAAATAAACAAATGGTTATTGCTTCACCTTACAGGGCTGCAACACCACTTGCATGCACCGTCTTGCTTGTCTGAAGCCCCTGGTGAAGCACACAACCATGTGTTATATGTGGGTTAAGATGAAAAGCAGGCTTGATTTGCTGGGTGTGGGTTACCTGTGTAAGGCTTTGCCTTCCAATAAGCCCCGTGAGTGTAAATTCAGTAAGGCTTGTGCTTTGTTCCAGCATGGGAATAGATTTAGCATGTTGGATACGGTGTCAGTCTTATAACCAGTCCTTGCTGTGCCGTGACTTCAATTTTCATATCAGGGAGCATATGAGGTCTGCACAAGTTCAGTGGTTGTCAGAGCCAAAACACAGCTATTTTCTGTTCCTCTGCTAGCCTGGTGATCATTTCTATTCCCACATTGCTGGGGTATCCCACAGCAGTCACTGTAAAGAAGTAGTGAGCTTTGCAAGCCATGGTTTTCTATCCCCAGACAGTAGAGTGACTGGAGATATGTAAGTGGAGACACCAGTCAAAATCCACATCAGCCAGTGCAAGCCAGCCTGTTCCAGCATTTGGGTTTTTTTTTTTTATTCTTTCTTTTTGATACACACTCACATGGATGTCTCATCACTTTTAATACAGGTTTCTGGGCAGTGCTAAACAAAGGAAAATTCTACTAATATGTAATTATCTCCACTGAAAAAATATTCAGGAGTTTAAATGCTCTCTTTTGTAAGATCTTCTTTAGAAAACTTACCTTTGTGGATATGTAATAAAATGGGTAGGCAATATCTATGAGAAAGTTGAGTTTGCCTTTAGGGAAGAATTAGACAATCTAAAAATTCCTCTCTGAAATGTCTCTTTTGTTGAGCAGTTGAAGCTAGCATAATTAAGCAGTGTTTTGTTCTCACACAGGTTTGTTTACATTTGAGAAAATGCAATGGAACAATTAAAATTTAATAATATGGTAAATAAGATCTGAATAATTAATTCAGAGCAAATAAAATGAATGTTGATGATCACATTTTTTCAGACTAAAAGAAAAAACTGACTTCTAAGACTGTACAGAATTTTTTTTCTTTTGTTTGGAACAAACATGTTTATATTGGATCCCTCATCAAAGAAGAAAATGCAAGTATTTCCATTTAGGGACAGAAGTACATGTAAGGCATGAACTCATTTGGAATTAGATAAACTTGAATAATACAGAAATTATTAAATGGCAAATGCTGATTTTGAAATATCATATGCCAACTTTTTCCTAAAAGTAATTTTATATATGTGTACTCTGTTGTGTAGTTATGCATTTCTTTATACTTTCACAATGGAAATAATAGAAAGCCTGATTTTTTGCTATTAACAATAATAGGATCTCTACCATTAGCTTCAACAGTGCATGACCAAGACTATTATTATCATTATTTGTTACAAAGGCATCCAGAAGCTCTAAATAAATAAATAAATCAGAATCACATTGTACCTATGTATAAAGGCTTACAAGCTAACAGCAGGCTTTGTTATAGACTCTACTACTTCTGATGAAAGCCTTTTTTCCAACAGTATGTATTTAGTTTTTTCTCTGAAATAGGCTAAAGTAAGTCGAATGATGCATCTTCCATTCACTTTGTAAAATATTTTCTATCCCATAATTATGTACTTACACAGTCAGTAAAGAAAGTCGTCTTTATTTTCCTCCAAATTTATTGTTTTTAAATACAGAGGAATATTTTAAATACAGAGGAATCATTTTGTATGACTTGCAGCTCAAATTAGTACACTCAGAAAACATGTTCATGGATAGCTGCTTAACTCTATAAGTCCTGGGTTCCAGCGATTCATGGACCAAAAACAGGAAAGAAAAATTGTTTGGCCATTTTTAATATAAAAGAATAACAGCAGAGCGTGCCTCGATGAAAAGCAATAGGAACAATCCTTCAGAACTTTGCCTAATCCTGCCCTCAATATCCAACAGCCCAGTGCTCTAAATTTAAAGCATGGCCATGGGTTTGAGAGGATGTCTAGTCCAACAGAGTAGAATTATTGCTGCAACTCTAGGGAATGCAACAGTAACAACTAGAAACCCATAAAATACAGAGTCGAAGACATATGTGGACCATCTGAGGTTTAATGTTTCCTGCAACCTATGGAGAATGCAATGCAGTGTATAACCAGGTCCCGTGTAGTGGCTAGACTGAACTGCAAAGCAGATTTCAAACAACATCGCAGAACCCCAAGAAACTTAAAAAATGGCTAAGTGCAGGTAGTGTTTTTTAATTGAAGGGCTCAGTCTGCCTTCCATACAACCTGAATGTTGTATTGCATTGTATCTATTTTTGTATATTCATATATAATAAAGAAGAAAAACTGAGGCCAGTAGCGTTATTTCAAGCTACCAATAAAAACAGTGAGTCTCTCAGGCATCTGCTCAAATTTCAGCGTTATTTTCTGTCCTTGCAGTAGGCTGTAATATATACTATGCAACATCCACGGAAACTGACAGAGTTATTCATGTAAATAATGAAAGAGAAAATAAAAGAACCAGTCTGATGATATAAAATGAGAAATATGAATGATCAAGATGAATACCCAGGATCAAGATGCAAAGGGTTGACAGGAAAAAGGGGCAAGGAAAAGGAGATTCCAATCAGATTTTACTGTTTGGTGACATCTTCAGCCTGCTGAAGGAGTGCCCATTTTGAAGCTACTGTCTTTCTTTGCAAGAGTGACATTTTTGCTGGATGGCCTACATGTGTGATTTGATCCTGTAGTCACCCAACTAGGTCATTCAAGTGGTGTGTTATAGATTCATAATCATGTTAAGATGGAGAAACCAGCACTGCTATTGAAATAGGCAGTCTTGTTCTTTCCATGCCCTGTGTCTTCTCCCTTTCTGTCCTGGCACAGCCCTCTAATCTGACATTAATCTGGAGAGAAAATAAAAAAAAAAAAAAAAAAGATTTAACCTACTCCTTGGTTGATCTGATTGCTCAGCTGCACAAAGGTTAATGTTGAATATTTTAGTGCAAGTTTTCTCTTTTTAGTCTGATAAATGAAAGCCTAGAGCTTGGGTCTGCAAATCCCTCCTCAGTGTATTACTGGAGCAATGTCTGAGAAGGGTGTGAAGGACAAAGATATCAGGGCAGATCTCAGAGAACTTGAAGAAAACACCAACCTGCTGAAAAACCTGAAGTCTGCAAGTCTCCTCTGGTCAGTGTTGAATCAGATCTCCACCACTGTTGTAGTAAGTGAAAAGTCTTTGACCATGCATTATCTATTCATGGCCAATCATATTTATCTAGCACAATGTGTCTAGATAAAAGCAAAAACAGAGTCTTTTTTGGCTTTGGTTGGAGAAGATGGGTTAAAGACTCTTTCTCCACGAATGAGGCTTAGGTAATTTGAAAAACAGATATGAAATGGAGCAAGCAAGGGGGTCTCCGCTCCACAGTTCCTCGGCATGGTGTGAACTAGCTGCTGCTGAGCAGGAAATCAAGTGCCATGAACCTCTACACACTTATAGCAGAGGTGTGAGGGTTGACATGTCTAATTCTGCCAGGCTGGAAGAGGTTGCTTGCTGTGGTTACCCAAAACCATAACTTCGAAACTTGAAAGCATAAAATTGGTCTTCAGGCTTAATAAACTAGATGGTAAATAAGCCTTTCTGAAATCCCCAAAATCTTAGAGCCACCGTGACGTTAGCTGGAGTGAGCTCATTGTAGCCACTTTTGTGTTTCACTGCAAAATTCAAGGCTTAACCTACAGTACCAAATTTAATAACGTCGGACATGCAGTGTTAACTGTCTGAGGCTACTAAAGCTCATTAGCTAACTAACAGTTGTTTTATTAATTGCTGTAAAGTCTATAAATAAAAAGCTCCAGTCATCCTGTAGGTATACAGCATAAATCATTTGTACTTGCAGATCATGTCTTTTGTAAAACAAGAAGTCATGTGTACCAACAACAACCAGCAAAACCCCAACAAAATCTCACTAAGAAACTGGTCCTCTCGGTAGGTTCCTCATCCTTCACCACTAACTCTTGTGCTTTATTCTACAAAAGTTTCCTGTTTTTAGCTGTTTGCTATCAGTGAGCAAAAATGATTCCTACAGATGAGGAGATATCTTTTTTCTCCGTCTGTTGAGGCATTTCTTTTGCTGTGCTCTGGAAATTTGCCAAAAGGGAAGGAGATAACACTTTTGAATACAGGATGGATGGCAGATGTAAATCCGACGGAGAGATGGACTACAGCAGCTTGGCTGATGATGCAGAGATTTCACAAAGGCTGTTTTGTTTATTCTCACTGAATCTGAGATTTTCTTCTTTCATTTGTGTCAGTGAGAACAAGGATAGTTCAAATCACTCACCAAAGGAAGTGCAGGGTTTTTTTAATTACGTGAATTTTGTCCTTTTTGTTTTGGCACTCCAATTTAATGAAGCCAGACCTTACCATTGCAGGTCGGAATTCACCGGGGAGGTAAGAAAGTGCTGCACAAGGTGACTGCCTATACTTGCTAGCAATAGCCAATTGCAACTTTACTTTCCACCGTGTTTAAATTACACAGTTAAAGAACAGGATATTGAGAGAGATGGTCTTTGAAAGCTGCACAGTGTTTACTGGCCTTTGAAAAAAAACAGGTTTCTTTGTTCAGGGTAACTTGCAAGGTTGAAGTTTTGGGTCATCCGTTACCTTGCTTATAACATATGGGAGTAGTGGAAGACAGATTAAAGATTTCAACCTATGTAGTATTTTTTCATGGAAGGCTTGGATTATCCCTTCCGAATCAAGTAGGTTGCACGTCACTAAACCCAGGCTGGTGGTTGACTCTTTCGCATAAAATATCCATTCCAGCAGCAATCAGTTTTTGACCCAAGAGAAGGTTTGATGCATGCCTCAGTATTTAGTGAGGATTTCTTCTTAATTATGATGCATTTGCTTTAAAGAGCAAATACAGGTACTAGTCTGACACGATGAGTGGCTGCTATGGCTGGATGATGCTCTTGGTTTCACTGACTTGAGGACCTGATCCTCCTCCCGATGCCTAATGGGAGTCAGTGGAAAGGCTTCCACTCTATCAGAGGTTTCTGGATTGGGCCTCTCCTGCAGAATTAGAAGTAGCTCTTTCTCAGAGAAAGAGAAGAAAGAAGAAAACAAGCTCTAAAAACAGTTAAGGATGCTCTTTTTTTTTTTTTTCTGAGGGCTGGTTTAGGCATTGTGTTGAACAAGTATATAAAAACAGCCTCTTATGAATTACAATTGTTATATATTTCCTTTTAAATAAAGACTTGGCTCTTTGCCCTAAATAGCACAAAGGATTTTTTTTTTTTTTTTTTTTTTTTTAATGATTTTCCATTAAATTACTAGCAGAACATTAAGTTTAAACATTGGCTTTCTTCTCTAGGGAGAAGACTCATATATTCATGTCTGGGGTGGTGTGTCTCAGTCAGGCTTTTTTTTTTCCCCCCATTTATGCTATGTTTAATCAAGCTTCATTTTTTTTATGGTGCTCAGCTTGGACAAATAACTCTCTCTAACTCTTACTTAGCAATTTGTGAGAAGAGGCCCTTCTTTTACTGTCCACTTGCAAGTGTTCAATAAGGCTACTTTTCATTTTGCAGTTATCTTTGCCCTCTACAGTCTTGTTATACATACCATTGAAATGTCTTCCTAGTTTACATGTGTTCTTTCAACAGAGATCATATAATTAAATAGCAGAATGACAACATGAATGTACATTAGTCTAACTAGGTTAGTAACAATGACGGTTTACCAGCACAAGCTGTAAACCCAAGTCCTCTGCTAGTAGGTACATCATGGAGTTGCGCTCATAGCCCTTTTACAATTTGATTATGACAACCATGCAAACATAACCTTGCAACCTGAAGAAGTCAGCTCCTTCTTTTTAGTAGTTCCCACTTTCTTACAGTAGCTGCGGTGACTGCAGCGATTTGACAAACACCAAACTGGCCACTAAGAAAGAACAAGGACAAGCATCCAGATAACGGATGTCACATCCTCCTCCCAGATGTACCATGAAGTTCCTATCCTGTGCAACCCTTGTCTCCCAGAATCATTATTGATCACCTCAGGTCTTGTCCTGCTGAGGGCTGGATCCAGCTGAGCCTAGAAAAGCATGTCCGCAGACCCAAGTCCTTGCTTGGTTTAGGTGCTGGTTGCTCTTATCTGTTATAATTGCATGACCTTCAATATGCTTTATAGTCTCACTATGAGGCTCGCAACACTTTCAAATATTTCTTCCATATATCTTAAACAGCTCTGTGGAAGGAGCTCTGGATGATCTGCCAAAAGCAGGTGGGGATGAAATAAGAGCAGTCATGGGAATTATAGAATTGGAACCCAAACCTTAGAAATCTACTGCTTGCTGGGAAAGTGAGCAACAAGGAAAAAAGCAGGCAGGATTTTTTTTTTTAGAGCATGTGATAGAACTATACACTGTGGGAATTAGCTCAAAAATGTCACAGTGTAGTATAGTCTTAACAGGACAAGGAGCAGGCATATTAGTAACAAAAAAAAAAATACAGTGTTTATACACCTTTCACAGAATAGGTACATGAAATTTGTGGTAGGTTTTGAAGGTACATGTGTCAAGTCTCTGCCTTGCTTTTAACTCATGAACTGCTGCCTGGTCTTCCGCTTTACCTAACTCCAGATAGAAGATTTAGATAAATATTCTCTTTGAAAGTGTCAAAAAATCCTACTTTATCCAAAGTAAATACATTTCTAGTTTCTACTTCCCACCCCCC
>NW_009195900.1:4956-10256 GCF_000690835.1 Fulmarus glacialis | reverse complement strand
CCCCACCCCCCCAAGAAGTGAAGTTCTTAATAGAACATTGCTGGCAAAAAAAAACAACCAAAAAAACTCAACAAAACATATAGTACTAAAAGAAACCACAAGAGTTGTTAAACGTTAGCAACCTGATTTGAGATTTTATTATCCTGCCTGTAACAGAGAAACAAATATGATTTAAGGAATTTGGGTACATGAATTAATGAATTGCAGCTACAGGAATCATGTCCTGTGAGCCCACTCACTGTGGAATGAATCTGACTTCCCCCCTGTGGTCCCTGCTCACCTTTCTGGGCCTGTATTTTACTAATTACACACTGATTTTTACTCCAGCAATATCAGGGACCCCACTGAATTTGGAATCTCACTTCACTGGGAACCTTAGAAGGGGAAGACAGCCCTGCTGTCCCATGGAGCTGACAGTAGAAATAGATAAGAGAAAAAAACTATGGATGAGAAGGAAGGTTAACTTAATCCTATTTGAGGTGATATTTTTATTAACCTGTATGTCGTTCTGAGTAAATGATTTCCTAGAAATGTTAAACTGAGAAGTGCATTTTGTTTGCAGCAGTATCCTTAAAGAAGCACGTATTAATAAGGTACTTTTATGAAACTCTGCATTAGCAGAGGCCCACAGCTGGATTGAGAAATCTCTCCTGAGCTGGAAGATCCCAAACCAAGCTGAAATCAGGGGGGAATCGGGTCTGAGAAGCAGTTTTTGGCAGTCTTGTAACACAACAGAAAGGCTAAGTGTTACCACTTGGGCTACACAACCAAATCCTTCAAGAAATTGTATTATAATCCACCAAGCTAGCCACAGAATTAGGCTGTGCTCAAGATTAGTTTGAGCCTTAAATATGCATGAAAGCATACGCAAGTGTTAACTTAAGCTCTTCAACTGCAGATTTTTCCTTCCTCAGACGTGCTTTCACAAAAGATGATGTGAATCCACCCTTTTATCGTGGGGTTCATTCACTGGAAAAAAAATAGGCACTTGGTAAAAACATCCATGAAAGCTCTTCATAATTGTTTTTTCACCTTGATCAGCTGCTAATAGGAATCATTGCATTCCCTATAGCTTCTAAAGGAAATCACTAAGCTAGTTTCAGGTACCCTGATGCAGTAGTGAATTTGCCAGTGGTTTGATTCTAATTTTAAACAATATTTCTTGTTCCAATCAATGTATGATCTGCTCCTGATTTTGCTAGATAAGACAGTAGCAACTGAGAAGGAGTAAATTTGGTGATGAAATTGTCTCTGGACTGTTGGGTGCGTTTTTTTTCTGTTTTCCTCCCACCCACCCCACCCCACACCCAATTTACGTAAGTCTCAGTCTGGTCAGGGAAGGTGGCAACATAACATAACAGTATTAATGGGCATTTCCATTTTGCTTAAAGAAAAATAGAGATATAATGACAGGGATAAAACAGTGTTTACATTTCCCCAGGTGACTGAGCCAGCTACCTCTGGGGAGCGTTAGGTTTCATGTTGTGAAGCTAATACACCTTGTCGCAAAGCAGAGCATGTACAATAGTCCCAGCTCACCAGGGTTTCCCTCACTTTACAAAAATAATCAAGATGCTTTGTTCCAAACTTCACTTGAGAGAAGCCTATTTATTTTGCCACTGGGGAAAATGAAATACGCATCTCATTTAAGAGAACGTCCTAGAGACACCAACTTGGTCAAATTGACCTTGGGCAGAGCTGGGAGTAATAATAATAACATAAGCTGAACCTCTCTATGTAAAACCGAAGCAGCCTTTGTTACTTATTTTAAGCAGATAGAGATTTACAAAGGTCTATGAAGGTTTATTTTTTTGTGAGACGTTTGAAAAGACTAGTATACAGCTAAGTCCTTGATGATACAGCAGTTATAGCATCATTCTGAATTGGGGTGCTATGGCTGAAGGTAGGTTAGATAACTGAGGTAGGAAAATGGATTCTGATATGTCACCATCCAGCCTAATTAATGAATTATTAAAGGTGTTTTGTACTAAGGATTTAAAGATGTGTTGCTTTTCAAATCGCTCTCTGCCCTGGGACTCCTGTGGTCACTCAATTTTTCAGGGTTCGGCATTTTTCTCCCTTAAGTTGCTTCCCCAAAAGCCAGACTTATCCTACCTTCTCTACAAGCTGTAATCAGCACCAGCTCAAAGCAATTAATTCACTTCAAAGAGCTGTAGCTGCACAGACCCATATGGCTGTTTCCCATGTGACTCTGTAAGCTAATTAGACTTGACTTTATTTTGCCCTCTTCCATTTTCCTTTACCTGAGGACCCAGTTCTCCAGTGCCTCAAACTCTACACCCATGTGCAACCCCTCTGAAGTCAGCTTCTTGCCACTAGGAAGTTTTCCCGTGTATTCAACCTAATTCCTTCCTATATTTAATTCAATTACATTGTTTTAATTGTACCTTTTTACATCTCCTTAAACAGCAGGGTTTGGCACAGGTACAAGAAGTTTATAGCTGAGTAGATTTAAAGGGACTACTGTGACCATCTCTGTAGAGGAATGGTCTGTATTTATTAACGTCGTGTTGTGGAGCTGGGTTTAGGGCAGAGAAACCAGGGCAGTTCTCCAGGATCCTAAGCGCTTGGGGTCAGCAGGCCAAGTTAGACAGCAATGGGAATTATCCAACATAGAAACAGCTTCTGCCTGGGGCAACCACACGTCTAATGCAGTTATTTCTATGTTGCAAGTCAGTTGTGAGCTGCAGATTTCTATCGGCATAGTTGTGTCAGACAAAGATGTACAGGTGTTCAGTCCCTGATAGACACAACTGCCACGCCAGAAGCACCACCAGCAACCACAGGTTTTGCTGGCAAAAGTATTCTTCTCCTGGTACACTTTGTCTTCTTCAGAAGAAGACAATTTTATTTTCACAGCACAGAGTACAACACTGTTGATTAAACATAGCTGTAATGCTTTAAGTGTCAATATAACAATTTTACTGACTTGGCAAAGCATTCCTACGGTTGACATGTATTAATAAAACAAAGTGATACTTCACATTGACTTCACCCGAATAAATTACGTCAATACAGTTAACTGAATAAAACGTGCATTTCATAGGATTTCTACATTTGATTGGAAGAATTGTCTCATGAAGGTGCTGATTCCTTTTACAAAGGCTGACTTTAGGGTCACTAGCCTAGAGACAGATATCTTACATAGACGTCATGAATCCCATAATTTTTATTTAATGCCATGACAAAATTAAGATACCAGTCTTATTATTGTCATATTCCTGGATAGTGCTCAATTTTATGGTAATAGGAACAATTACAGAAATAGGATGGAAATGAATGCTTTATTTAATTTGTGTATGGTATACAGTGGTTTAGAAAGCAAAGCTAGAAAAGTCTTTTATTTCATCCTTATGACCTCCTATTGCAGGATTGATCCCTATGTTATATTTTTCCAGTCCTTTGTACATTTTAAATGCCGTGGTGAAAGGTCACAGTCTGAGAGATTTCTCAGAATATGAAGTTTTCCCTCAGGTCAGCTTAAAAAAAAAAAAAAAAAATCCCGCTCTGTGTGTGACCTCCACCCCAAACACTTTCTCTCACTCTTTCTGTCCTCCAGTGGGACACTGAATGCTGCCAAATCCCACAGAAGTCGATGGGCTATTACATGCCTTCTGTAACTTGCCAGAATCAGCCCTTTGATATTTACAGACTATGCATTTTGTAGAGTAGATTTGGGTATAAAAAATGCAGATTTGGTTCATTGGTGGTTCCAGCAACTTGAGAAAAAACATTTCAGGCAGAAAAAAATCTTTTTGTCTGACCTGTCACATCACCTTTCATTTCAAGCTCTCTTAACCCTTTTTTAAACTCTCTTTAAGAAATTGAACTGAATTTTGCAAGAAACACGTTTCGGAACTGAAAAGTCAGAACATATTGGTTTAATGTTGAAAAAGAGCATGCAAAATATTTTTATGCTTTTTTAGAGCTTTTTGGATTGGGTGAGGTTAGGTTTTTAGCAGAAATGGGTAATTAAATTTCAAAATGTTTTGACCAACCTGAATCTTCAGACAAAAATATTGCTTGCCACTTTTGTGGTGGCTTTTAGGATCTAATAGCATTATAATCTTGGAGGAGTTGGTATTAAATTTTGAATATAAGCCAGTCCCTGTAACACTATCAATCCTATATTCAGAAATACAAGCTGCAGGAGACAGATCCAACAGGATCAATGTTTTTGGTTTTACCTCTTCTCACTATCTATTCCTTCAAAGCTGTTCTCCCCCGCCAGAAAAATCCTGTATGTCCACCTATTGTTTTCTGTAATAGAGACAGTGGGAAGTGAAGTGATATAGTCTTTGTATTAGGTATGAAATAGTTAACACTCTGAAGCCAAGAGTGTCATTTGAATCCCAATATACCTCCCATTTAATCCATCTGCTGAAGAGGGATGTAATATCAGTCAGTCATCAGGCAGGAGGATTTTAGCTATGCCCATAAAAATACTTGCACGAGTTCCCTTAGTTAAATGTTAATTAAAACACAGGCTTTGCAAGAAGTGACCTGGGAACTCCAGTGGTTTCTCTAGCTTTGCTATGTCAGGAAAATGACTCTCCCTAAATGAAATTCTTAGAAAAGATTGCCGTGCCTTTGAGCCACGGGATAGGTGGTCACTAGACCTGACTGCCATCTTGCCTGTGCCATGGACAACTCGTCTGATTTATCTTCCTTCTGATTCGGATCCCTCATGCACAAAATTCCTCTGATAGTACCTGCCTGCTCACCCAAGAGCGCTCACTGCGAAGCTTAATTAAGAGATGCCTCTAAAGTCATCTTGAAATCCTTGGGCAAAGAATAGAAAAAAATATAACAATTGAGTTTGTAGGCATCAAAAATGCTATTTTAGACAACTCCTTCTCAGGGATGTTCCTGAGTAAAAATGGTTCCTATTTGTTTTCCCTCAGCTGACATAAACTGAATCCAACAAAACTATTACATACACCCTCTATAAAGCAGCAAACAAGCAAATAAGCTTGAGTGTTTGGTGCCAGAAAGCATGCAACAATCAAAATAGGGATTTTTAGCTCTCAAAAACTTTTTAAATCTGAAAGAGCTACCTGGAAACTTTCAAGAAATATGATTGGGGTTTTTTTAATGAATTTTCATGAATTTTTATTTCTTCTGTTTATTATTGCAAGAATCCAGAAGGAAGCAAATGTCCTTAGAAGTTTCCATAATAGGTTTAATTTGTTTTCATTTAGTGAGGTAACAAGGTGATTTTGAACAGAATGCTTTTAGGGTATGCGTGTAATAGCTGGCAGTTTTCCTTTTTATACTCT
>NW_009195900.1:4322-4925 GCF_000690835.1 Fulmarus glacialis | reverse complement strand
TTAAAGACGGTTAAAAAAAAGCCGTAATGTATACAGTACAATAATAACACTATGCAAACAGCCTGTAAGTCCCAGAACTTACGGTATTTCCTTGCCCCACCATTATTTAAAAACAAATGGCTTTCTCAATCTTCTAGCGACTCAAAGCCTGATTTAGAAAAGTGTATCCTACCTTTTTAAAAATGTACAGAGTTAATTATCCCGTGCAGAATTTACATGACAGAACAGTGTCGCCATAGCAGATCGAGCCAAATTAGGGAAAAGGAACCTTCTGGCTTAATGAGTTTTACTCACGACAAGAACAAGCGCTAAGATGGTGGAACCTCAGGGGAGCCGAGCAAGCACCGCAGCTCACGCGACAGAGGCTGATGAGACCTGGGCAGGGCCAGAAGTAACGGCGGCCAAGCCCCCCGACAGGTATAAAAGAAACCCTTGGGGATCACCAGCGACCGGGAGCGCCACAAACAGGGCGAGCAACAGGCCGTGGCGCAGCAGTTCGTGCAGGAAGGGCTGCAGGAAGGGTGCTGAAGCTCTGCCAGCTCGACCAGGGAGCCATGGCCCCCACCCGGCAGAAAGCCATGGCCTCGCTAAGCTCTGCACACG
>NW_009195900.1:0-3527 GCF_000690835.1 Fulmarus glacialis | reverse complement strand
GGTACGGCCCTCAGTTTTCTATCCATTATTGATTTTTCAGGTAGGCAGCAATGAAGTTGCAACAAGAAGTCCGAGGGTGACCAAGAGAGACTTAAGGGCCATGGGATGACTCGTTAAGGGATCAGGAGAACAAGTAGTGTTCTCCTCTGTCCTTCGAGTTGCAGGGGATGATGAGGGAAGAAACAGGAAGAGCCAGCAGATCAATACCTGGCTCCGAGCCTGGTGTCACGGGCAGAATATTGGGTTTTTTGATCATGGGTCGGTCTAGGACTGGGGAAGTGATTGTCCCCCTGTACTCGGCACTGGTGAGGCCGCATCTCGAATACTGTGTTCAGTTTTGGGCCCCTCACTACAAGAAGGACCTTGAGGTGCTGGAGCGTGTCCAGAGAAGGGCAACGAAGCTGGTGAAGGGCCTGGAGTACAGGTCTGCTGAGGGAACTGGGGCTGTTTAGCCTGGAGAAGAGGAGGCTGAGGGGAGACCTCATCGCGCTCTACAACTCCCTGAAAGGAGGTTGTAGCGAGGTGGGGGTTGGTCTCTTCTCCCAAGTAACCAGCGATAGGACGAGAGGAAATGGCTTCAAGTTGTGCCAGGGGAGGTTTAGACTGGACATTAGGAAAAATTTCTTTACTGAAAGGGTTGTCAGGTCTTGGAACAGGCTGCCCAGGGAAGTGGTTGAGTCACCTATCCCTGGAAGTATTTAAAAGACGTGTAGATGTGGCACTTAGGGACATGGTTTAGAGGTGGACTTGGCAGTGCAAGGTTAACAGTTAGACTTGATGATTTTAAAGGTCATTTCCAACCTAAGCGATTTCCATGATTCCCCCACCTTGCTCCCATGTATGTAATTGACCGTAACATCACATGGTTAATTATTTGAACATTTAATCTCAATATGAAAAAATACAGAATACATTACCACTTCCTTTTGTGAACAGCTTTTATAATTAATATTGAAAGATTAAAATAATTGATCGTAGCTTATATTGTTTATTGTTCATACAAAATGTGAAATTATTAGTTTGAGTCACTCAAGTCCCTTCATATGTGACTCCTTCTTATGATTCTTAGTATGGTCTGGTAGCTCATATGTCTTTTTACATGGAGAAAAAATGTCCCTCTCCTGTTTTTAGCTAATTTAACACTTGCAGTTCTTAGTTTCAGATCCCCATAGAGTTTAAGCAGAATGTGTATCCTGGTAGATAAATTGTCTGCCTTAGGTTTAGGAGGCTCTGAGTTGAAACTTTAAAGGGTTTTCTTTATTAAACGTTCTGTGTGTCTGTTTTCCTTTCACTGTAATATGGATGGCTACATTCGCACCATGTAATTATCTTTATTGCCTGTAAACAGGCTGTATCTGACTTGAACATTTCAGCTTTTTCTTTTTTTTTTTTTGTCTGGCAAAGAAGCAAAACTCATAGTAAATTAAGGCCGATTTCCATTAAGTTCTGTGTACATTTAAGGCTTGTATGTGTTTTGTTTGAACTCTATAATCCGGAAATAAAATGCTTAATTAACCTCTTTTTGGAACACCCATAATATGTTTCCATTAAAATCATGAGGCTGTGTGGGCTGATTTACAAGAAAATATTTGCTTCCACTTCCCGAAATGCTCTGTGTAACCTAGTGGATGATCCTAGATGCAGGTGATGTCATTTAAATTTTTTTCTTTGCATTTATTCATCACAGGGAGATAAAATGTCTCCGTTACGGTTTTAGGGTTTTTTGTGCAATACAATGGTTAACGACGTAAAGCACTTCTGCTGTTACCAGACTGGAGGTTTCTTCTGCATTAAACCCCTTAATGGAAACCTTACTGTGCCTTGCTGGCTAGCACACAGCCAGAAGCACTTGGAAGAGCTTCCTTACGTGTTACCTCCCCTGAGACATGCTCAAACCACCTTCTCCAATGTGCTCCCCCAAACCTTGGCTCTTGGTTTTCCAGAGGTAAGACACATCAGTTTGGTTGCGTAAGGAGCCAAAAGAAAAAATGTCCTCTCCTTTTTCTGTGTTAAGAGAGGAAGGATTTACCAGGGAGGTATTTATAGAGGAAAATGTGTACTTGTTTAGAAATTATGGGTGACCAAGAAAGATTAAATATATAAAGAGGGGAACAGATGCTGTGAAGGAGCTCTGTGTGCAGGTCGAGCTGTGTTAACTGGGTACAGGGAAAGTAGGAAAAGGATTGATTGATGTGGGATGGCTAAGGAGAGGTTTCATAAAGTGGTGACCAGTTTCCAACTGAAAACCAAGACTAGCCATGTCTGGGCCTTTTTATGGAATTTATTGCTGCAAGATTTCCCCTCCGCCAGGAAGTCATAAACTCATAAAACTAAATCTTAGTGATTAACTCTACTTGTTGAATGGGAAGGGAGATGGGTAGAGCAAAAAATCAGTGCACAAACTTGTAAAAAAACAGTTAGGAGGGGGATGGAAATGGTAAGAAACTGAAATTCAAGTGACACCAAAAATCCAAAGTCATGTCTCAGCTTTTTCAGTTTTCCCCTCATCCCTGAATCTCTGATCTGTACTACTCTGCTCTGGGAAGACCTTCCCTTATCTTTTGGATAAGATTTAAAACTGAGAGGCCAAGCTTTTGACACTCTGCTGCAAGAAAAGGTCTTTGTGTTATGGTTAACTTCCAAAATACCTAACATTTCCACTGTTGTTTTTATTGGCTCCCGGTTCGCTCTCTGGCCAGCATTTGCAGGGGAAAAAGGAGACACAACACAAGCTGTGTGCATCCTTTGACATCTCCATGAGAGAGACGATACGTTGTTAAGGATTAAGGCTACCTGTAACAGGGTGCAAGGGTACCATCTGGTTTCTGGCAAATTGGCAGTTATTCCCAGCACAGGTTTCTCATGTCCTTACAGGGCGAAGTTTAAAATGGCTGCATGTGAAAGTAAATCTTGGCAGCACATGCCCCAGGGAGGGTCTGAGCAGTGGAGAACCTTTTGTGAATTATACTAACCTTAATGTCTCCTTTTAGAGATAAGATTATAGGCAATTTGTTACTCCAGAGATACTGTTGTCTGTTTATTAACTCTCACATGTATCAACCCCTGTGGAATAGGCATAACCTATTTTATTGATAATATACTACTAAAACATCATAAAAACAGGCACAAATACCCCCGTGGTGCCAAAATGCAGTGTGACAGCCACAGATGAAGCAACCAACCACTGCTCAGTGGTCATCAGTGTAACAAGGCGCCAATATTTCTTACAGGTTACTTCAACAGGTGAATGGGGGAGGAGAAAAAAAAGGGATTGTTATGTCAGTGTCCTTTGAGACATTTCATTAAGAAATGCATCCAATGTTGGATGCATTGTGGGCATCATTTTTCAATCCCAGAAGGTTCCAGCTTCATTTTATACGACTTACTCCGACCCAGTGCTTAGAGCATCGTGTTTCTCGGACTTTCTCCCATTACCACGAAGCTATTTCACCCTTAATTTCCCCAGCTTGCTACACACCTGTCAACATAGCAATTTATATATATATTTATATATATATTTATTTGAT
>NW_009195899.1:0-501 GCF_000690835.1 Fulmarus glacialis | reverse complement strand
TCCTGATTTGGGGCCAGTTCCCCCAATGGGGACTTTCCCCTGCGGGGCTGTGCACACACAGAGCGAGACCTGCTGCTGTGGCATAAAAATACCCCCAAACTCCTGATTCAGGGTCTGCAAGGGTGGTGGTGGGGTGGGCAAGGGTGGGGCGGGGGGGTGGTGGGGGGAGGAACAAAAAACAAACCACAATTTGGGGGAAAAATACCCAATTTGGAGCTCCCGGGAAAGCCAAATCCACCTGGATTTGTGCAGCCGGAAAGCAGAAAACCCCCCATTTTCATGCACAAAACCAAAAGCAAAAATCACCAATTTTTACGCTGTGGAAATATGCTGAAAAACCTCCAAATTAAATATTTTGGAAAAGAAAAAAACCCCAATTTTCATACTGTGGAAAAGCAAAAAACCTCCCAATTTGGGTGAAACACCAGCAGTTTGAGGGGCATTGCTCGGGGTTATCTGGTGTGGATTATCTAGTGAGGGTCAGTTATCTGGAATGGATTA
>NW_009195898.1:0-56367 GCF_000690835.1 Fulmarus glacialis | reverse complement strand
CCACCAGCCCCTCCTTGTTGGTGAGAAGAAGGTCCAGCATAGCACCTCTCCTCATTGGCTCCTCTACCACTTCAAGAAGGAAGTTATCATCAGCGCATTCCAGGAATCTCTCGGATTGCTTATGCCCTGCCATGTTGTCCCTCCAACAGATATCAGGGTGGTTGAAATCCCCCATGAGGACCAGGGCTTGTGAACGTGAGGCTGCTCCTATCTGTCTGTAGACGGCTTCATCTGCTTAGTCTTCATCTGTCTTGGTAGCAGACCCCCACCATAATGTCACCTGTCCCTGCTCTCTCTTTAATCCTACCCATAAGTTCTTGGTTGGCTCCTTATCCATCCCTAGGAAGAGCTCCATGCACTCCAGCTGGTCATTGACATAGAGGGCGACACCCCCTCCCTCTCCCCTGCCTGTCCTTCCTAAAGAGCCTGTATGCTTCCATTCCAACAGTCCAATCATAGGAGCCATCCCATCATATTTCCATGATGCCAATAAGATCGTAGGCCTGCGGGCATGCGCGTATCTCTAACTCTTCTTGTTTATTCCAAATGCTACGTGCGTTTGCATAGAGGCATTTAAGTTGGGCCCCTGATGAAGCTGTCTCGCTGGCTGGTGTTCCTTTATGCTGCTCTTCAGGTGCTCTCCTGCTGACCTGTGATCCTTCTCCAGGCTCTGGGCATCTATTGCTGGCCCTGGCATCAAACTGGTAGGAGTGGGATGGATTGAGGTTCCCCTCCCCTGGCCGCTTTAGTTTAAAGCCCTCTTCACCAGCTGGGCAAGCCCGTGACCGAAGATGCTCTTCCCCTTCTCTGAGAGATGGACCCTGTCAGCCCCCATAGACCAGGTTTCTCAAAGCAAGTTACATGGTTTAAGTAGCTGAACCCCTGTCTGGGGGCATTCCATTTTTAAGGGTTTCACTCATGCATCACTAATCCAAAATATAAATCGTCTCCTAGAACACTGTTTCTTCTTTAAACCCATAAAAAGAGACGTTAGTCACCAAAGTAGTTTGGCATAAATAAGATATTTTTGTAGGAATTTTTTGTCGTCTTATGTGGTCTAGACATACAATGAAAAACTGGCAAGCATTGGCATTTTTTTCTTTCCGTTAAAAAAAAAAGAAAAAAAAATCAAATTTCCTCAGTTCCTGGCTCAGCATTCCAGAATCTGAGGATGACCATGTTTCTCAAGGCTGTGGGCATCTTACAACAAAATGAAGATGCCAGACACCCCAACTTGCCAGTGTAGCTTAGTGTCAAACACCCCCAACCAACAAAAGCAGATTTTGAACAGCAATGGCCCTATCAAACACCAATTATGTTGCAGACTATTCTGCACGATACATTTTTAATGGAATTGGCAATATAAAATGTAAAAATATTTTTGATTTATACTAATAATCATTTATTATTGTAAATCCCTTTCTATACCTTATTTTCTCAGCCTTTATGCTCCTTGGGACAAAGATTCATGATCTCCACTCATACAGTAGCTAAAACAACAGGGCCCCAAATCTCACCAATTCTGGCTGTTTCTGTTTTGCCATATATCACAGTAATTGTGGAAAGTCCTTGCCTCTGCTTTCCCGCTTTCCTAAGATTTCACCTGATCTCCAAAACCAGCCTTAGCTTTATTCTTCTCTATAACAAAGTTAAGGCAAACCAAAGCAAAACAGTCAAATTGCCCTGTGAAGATAGGCATTAAAGATTTCTTTTGCATATAGATTCTGAAACATGTTGAGAGAGGAATAAATGTGAAGTTCTATCACTACCAATGATAATCCTGAATATATTCATGAACTGGAGGCACTTCAAATTGAAACTGATAATATACTGATGGCAAAGATGGATATTAGTGAACCCAAAGATAAAAATATTCTGCCAATATCCATGAGAACTACAGTCCGTCTGGATCTTCAAGAGACAAAAAGGAAACCAACCTTTGGTCGACAACCAGATAAAGCTCATCCAACTGTCCAGAACACATTTTTCTTGTTCCTATTGTCTGCTTCTTTTTTTTTTTTTCTTTGCTTCATTCCAAAATTCAGTATAAAATTAGAGTTTATTGAATTCAAAGTTGTTTTAAAAGGAATAATTATATCTTTTTTTTTTTTTTTCCCAGAGAATGTAAATTAAAACATCCTAATGTTATTTATATATTTTACAGTATCAGAAACCATCCGGACATGGTCCTGGACAACCTGTTCTAGGTGGCCCTGCTTGAGCAGGGGCGTTGGACAAGATGACCTCCAGAAACCCCTTCCAGCCTCAACCATTCTGTAATTCTGTTGTTCACAATGTATGACAAGGTCAGAAAGAATATCATGAGACTCAAGAAATCTCCTAAAGGAACATGGACTAAGAATAAAAATATACTGTAAACTTAATATGATTACATTTTAGATAATTTCCATAAATGTCTGCTCTCAATTACTGTCATATGCATTACACCTCCTCTTGTAAGGGGCATTCCCTTACACCTTTTCCCATCCCTCCTCTTATTTATTGCCATGCATCATTGCACCATCTAGGTGTTTTCAACTACTAGCCAATAGCATTTTGTTAAAATTAACAAAACTTTTGTTAAGTGTAACTTAAACTTAACTTTATTAAACATTACTGATAATGTAATAGGTAATCAACAAGATTTCCAAGTGGACTTGGAAAAAAATAATGAAGTTTTATTGTCAACACTTTCCAAATGCTCTGGCAAGGATTTTAACCTAGCTCCAGAATGTGCTTAAGTGTAACATGAGCTTCAAGTACCAAAGATTATCATGGTTCAGTCTGGTCAGCAGCACAGCAGCTATCTGATTCCAGCAAGTCTTACTTTAAAAAAATAATAGTTTAGCGTTAAAACATCTTTGTGATCTAGGTTTTTGCCATTACGAGAGAGAAAAAGCAAGTGAAAGCTCAAAAGTGAACAAAGCACAAGAGAGAGAGATAGTGAGCAAGAAAGAGGGTATTCACTGAGGTCTCAATACAGATATAGAGAAGTAGAAAAAACTAGACTGAGACAGACCAGAAACGATAAGCTGCAGCTTCCTGGCAATGGGCCAAACCTAAGATACTCTACAACAGTAAGGAAAAGATGCCTGCTGCAAATCCTCTGGGAGACTGGGATGGAGAAAAAGGTTGTGAAGCTGGCAAAAATGTCTGATTATAATTAAAATAACACTTAAAGTACCTGTTAATGCTACATGCCTTAAGTCCCTCAGGTAGCAACCCTTATTCATACCTGCAAAACATGAATTTACTCCAGAGACTTCTGGAATGCCAGTCACTGCAAAGAGCTAAGTCACAGCCTCCCTCAACAACAGCTTCTATTTTCCCTTTGGTAAAAGTAGTTTTATTTGGTCTCTCAAAGAAAGATCACTGACAACAGCAGCAATAGGAAAACAAAAACATTGAATTGTACTGCTTGTCCACTTATACTGGTGGAATGAACCCACAGGATCTCACTAAAGATGAACAAGATATATATTTAACGGTCCCATACAAACCCATGTTCTTTCCTCATGTCTAAGAGGAAAAGGGCTGAAATTCAATGTACTTACAAGGGTAACCAGCCTAAGCAAATGTTTGAGCTCTAGGAATACTTTGTTTAGGATGTTATGTACTCACTGAAGACAGACACACAACATGCTTCCTTTCTTTCAGTGTTTGTTAATTTGTTTGTTGTTACATTAAAGGCTCTTTGGAGTTATCAGGTCTGATCCAGAGTTGTACATAACTGCTATTTAAGAACATGCCAGTAACTGCTCATCTGCAATTCCCGTTCCTGTTGAAAGATTTCTGTACATGGCAGAAAATCAGCACGTTACTCAAGTAGTCAGCAGAGCTGCTGTAATAGTGACTCTCCAGCAGGGACCAAAGGTAGTTGCATGGCTATCATGTCAACCAGCTATAATTAAAATCCTGACCCCAACCACATTGAACTATGATTAGTTATACCAATGTTGAGTGGATTTTTTCATATCTGTCCTGATGATGTGTCAGTATCATGACAACTATCCCAACTTCTTATTTAAATGTGACAAAACAAACTACTGACTTCCACTTCTCCTATGAAAATTGACTTTAGTATCTGTCCAGCACAAACTCAAAGAGTGTTTCAAATCTTAGTGACAACAAAATATTTGCTAACAATGTATTTAACTGTTGAATGGGTGACACAGTGATATCTAAGCATTAAGCCCTGAAATGCACTTAATGTCATCACAATGAAACAATACAAGTGTTACAAGAAGTCTTCTACCCACATTTTATTTTGATACATTATAGTACACTGGGACAATTTCACAGACCTCGTTAACATAATCTACACATATTGTGTTTGGTAATAGTGGATACTGATGCCGGAATTTTCAGAGTTGGCATGGTTTAGTTTCTCACTTACTATTTTGTTTCTGAACTCTTTGGATCTTTTGTTTTTCCTTCAGTCTAGACATTGGTTTTGAATGTTAGAGACCGCAATTTGGGAAACTAATCTAATTATTGTCAAATGTCAGTACAGAAGGTCATTAACCCAAATGAAGTAACCAGACTAAGAAAATAACTTAGCAGTTTTGTTTACATATGGCAAATTTGGACACACCTGCAATAAGATGCTTCTTTTCATTATTTTACTTTGTTATTATTTGTACTTACAGGTCCATAACTATATACATACTCTGCCTAGAAAAGAATTAGACATTATTCCTAAAGAAAACAAGTAGTGTCAGCATTATTGACAGAAGGGATGTATTTGTACTTTCCATCTGTCTTCACCAGGGCAAGCTAAGCTAAAGCTTTAATGCGAACTGATTCTATGTGGATTCTCACATAGGTTTACAGTGTTGACAGTATTTTAATAAAGATTTTCAGTTTACATTCACATTGGCCTTATACACTCCCATTTGCTATCAGAGTCCACTTTATTGTTCTACAATAATTTTCTTAAATAGAATAAGAAGATTTAAAAAGTAGACATCAATTATCAACTGTTGAGAATCTACAATCACTTTATTCTTTTCAAAATCTGTTAATCATATTGTCCATATTTGCTCTGTATTTCAGCTTACCCTGAAATTTATTCTTTTCATACACCTGTCTGTAAATGTTTTAACCCAAGAGCAGATGTAGGTGTGCTGTTAGTCATTATGCAAATTTTTCCATTACTGATTATGATGCACATGAAAAAAAATTTTTTTATTGTTATTTCTAAGAAAGGGGATTAATAATGGACCTCTAAAACACATCCGATTTCTATACTATCATTTTGGCCAAGTATTTTACAGAGCAAGATGCACTGTACATTTGTTCTTACAAAGACTTCATTGAAGCGCTATAAATAATCAAAAAATAAAGCTATCAAAATCACGATGTACCTCAACATAAAAGGCTTAAATTTGGCCAATGAGTTGTGCACAATGAATAATTCAAGCAGCTCTATTCATATGCACAGTACTGTATAAAATTTAATTTAAGAATTTAAGTATTTGCCTCTTGTGTGATTTTTATGCCTCTAATTTAATAAAATTTCCTTTCTCAGAGAAATTACTGCAGCACATTTTGACATCTGTTCTTCAAAGAATTATTACAGGGAGGGTTCTTAAAAAATATACTTTACAGTGTTTTATGTAAACCTGCCCATTTCTATCAGACTCTACAATAATTATTTTAAGTTATGAGGGATTGCTTTTCATTTCATTCATATTCATTAGCAGTGGGCAGATATCAGAAGTATGTGGGTGACTGAAGGGAGCTCCAAAATTGAGAATTAATGTCTACTATAAAGTGTTACAGGGAACAGAAATGGAAAAAGTAGAAGCACTCCGTATACCAAATAACTTTCAGGAGAGGAAACATAACTTCTAGATATCTTGGAGCTGACTGTCCATTTTAGAAAACATCATAATACAGCCTTCAGTACTAAACATGGAAACAAAATAAAATGTTCTCTTTGCTAACAGAAGTAAAGAAAAATACATCAATAATAGTGTTAGCAATTATTAATTAATCACTAATATTAGTCATCAGTATTTAATAAAGCACTTTGCAAGAAAGATAATTAATTTGTCTCCATTTGGCCAAAAGATAAACTGAGGTACAGAAACTAAGATAGTCAAACAGAAATTAAAACCTATTTCCTCTTCATATCCACTAATGAACAGTAAAGCGGAGCAGTGAGCCACCCATAAGAAGTGTGTATATACCTCATTAATGCTAGTACTTTAAAAGTTGAAAATCAAAACTCTAAGAGCAAGTATAAAACATTATCCAAAAGAAAAGCAACACATCCATGAATTGCTTCTAAAAAAAAAAAAAAAAAAAGGAAAAAAAAAGTGTCTGGCAAATCAAACAGAAAGAAAAAAAAAAATCAAATTTTATTACGTTGTTCAGTACCCATAATATAATGCAGCAAGTGTGAAATGTCAATATATTACAAAATTTTTTTTAGGAACTGCAATGTAATATCAGTTCAGATCAATACACCTGAGAAAAATGTCTTCTGCAAGTAACAAGCATTTAGATATGAGTTTTAACTCTAATTATCAGATATTTATGCAGTCAAAAGTATTAATTGGCATTGCTTATTATGTGTACATTGTATTTATTAACTGCAGTAATCACTATTTGTACTTACACAATTAGAAACACTGCCAACTATTTTGAAAGTGAACTCCAAAAAGAATGCCACCTGCAGTAGAAGCCTCTGTGGTTTACTATCCATCCTTCTCAGAAAGGTTATTTCATTTGACAATAGCTGTAACTGAGTGTTACATGTCCAGGAGAATAACATTTTTCTAATTGAAATACAGAAATGTATTTATGAAATTAACTCCGTTCTTCAGTGGAGAAAACAGGCATCTTTTCCAAAAGAACAGCTATATTTTTAAGCGTGCCATTGTACTTCACCTGCAAACAGATCATTTTGCAATGACCAAGGGAAAAAACTCTCAGCACTGTGAGAAAATTATGCTGTACCACTAAACTTTTCTGTCAAGTCCAAAACTGTCATGATCTCAGGGAAAGCTTTTATTCTACATGAAGTCTGATATCACCACCATATTTTCTGAATATCCTTGACTGTTAAACTCTATACACAGATTCAGTGACCTCTTCAGTAAATTCCCGAAAGACTCATTAATATCATTACCAGATACCAAAGCTGCTCTTATTCTAGAAAGCAACTCAATCCCATTCACACACAAAAATGGGAGCATCTTCTGTAGACAATAAAATAAACATCTTATGACATAGTAATAATAATTAATGGTATGGTAACAGATACTTCAAATCTCATGAAAGCATTACAAAAGTAGAGTAACCAGATTATACACTAAGCAATCTTTGAACAAGGATATTTTTGCTTAAGGAAAAATGGGTAATGATCCAGAAATTACAGAGATAGTTTGCAATAATTGACTTTTTAACAAACAAGAATCCAAAAAGGCACAAAGATCTTTTACAAAACCAGATGCCTGCAATATTTTAAAGCAGCTGTATTTATAGATGACATTTTTGGGAGGTGTATTCAAAAAATGCTTCAGTAGTTATACAGTCCAGTTCAACGTATTTATCAAACTCACACTCTACATTATTTCAGTAAGACACCAAAGGGCCACCTTCTGCATTCAAGCCCAAGTCCTGCAAAATGCTGAGAATCACAAAAGATTTTCTTCCAACTCCAGAAGGAAAGGATGGGAAAGTATGTAGTGTATTAATTTTATGTATTTTTGCTGTTTAAGGAGACGTGCAGTCCTGCAAGATTCAAGCAGAAGTTGCCAGATGAAGAGTAGTAGATGCAAAGTTTTGTCATTATATACACTATTACTTAGCTGAACAAGGCCTAATCTATCTCAAGAACAACATGGCAGCTCAGGACCTTTCAATCAACAGCTATGACTTCCACTAGCTCCTGAGGTATTCTTTTGATTTGAGCTAAATCATTGAGGTGCAAAACCCCAACATCACCTTGTTTTTCCAGTGGAGCTAAAATCGGGAATATTACATTTTGTTTGTTTGTCTTTTGTATTCATAGTACAATCTCACTCATAGTGTTAGAAGTAATTATACATTTTGATTAGGACTTGCATACTAATAAATGATTTTTCAACATGCCCCCGAACAAGAGGAATTAAAGAAGCTGGATCATCTCAAAATTCAGAAGGTAATCTTTTCTTTTTTCCCGCCCAGATTATAATTTTACTATATTCTTGTTACATTATTTTGCAGCATAGTAAGTACTTATTAAATATTTATTCATGAAAACAAAAAGAAAAAGCCAGTGGCGAGGGGACATTCTTGTGCAACATGTCAGATCATGGTCCAAATATCCTCTTTATCACAGATTCTTTCACAACAAGGATCTAGTTTATAGATATTTCTATCTGTCTCAATCCATCTCCACGCTCACAGTTAGAGCATTTCTGTGAGGGGGAGGACAACAAGGCATTCAGGTAAAGTAAGGAGACTGAACATGTGTCTTCTACATCCTGGGCAATGCCTCAGCCTTTATGTTGTGGAAGAAGGGAAAAAGGCAGTACAGCAATTACATTGCCTTCTCCTGCAGCAGTGTTTCTGGGACTCTACTCCCTTATTTCCTCAACCTTTATTAATTTCACGCCAGCATTTCAAGTATGCATAGTCATTTTTGTCTCAGCAAAAAGATATTCCATAACTGGACCCAAGTTCAAAACATTTTCAGCTGCCTTCCTATAGCTGCATTCTTACATGAAGTGACTTTAAAAATATATTGCCCAGGTACATTTTAAAACATTTTTCTTATGTAATAATAGAAAATTCTGTAGCATAACTTTATTTCCCTGTATTGCATACTGAATGATCTTTAAACATGAGATTTTGTGGAAACTAAAGGAAAATATTTGCATATCTTGCCATAAAATCAGGAAAGAAACCATTTTCCAAACAAGCACTACACTTAAATGGAAGAAAATTCTACCTGATCCACATATAGATGAGAAATACTGTCATAAATGTATGCAGCCATACCAGACTGTCCTTGGGGAGCAGGTAAAATGGTTTGAGTTTTGCTTCAATTTTGTTAATCAAAATCACCAAGAAGTATTTTAATTGAATAGAAGCAGAACTGCATAATAGAATTCCCTTTTTTCTCTGAAGAACACAGCAGATGCATATATATTTTTCAATGATAGATTTTTTTTCCTGCATTGCAAACTATCTTAAAGAACAGACTTCCTGTGCCTATGTATGTCCTTCTGTGAAATTAAATATTGATCTCATATGTATTTTTTTTAATCTTCCTTCAGGCTTTGCAGGAAGGCTTTACTCATATTAAGTGAAAATATTTTTCAAAATCAGTCTAAGAGGGGTCTGATTTTCCCTTTCATTATTTACTGCCTCATATACTTTTATCACACGGGTATTTGGGGGTTTTGATTTTTTAAGGCTTCCCCTCCCTCTGATCTGTTCCTTTTTGTGTTGTAGTTTTCCTTCTGAGTATATATCTTCATGCTGCAGAGGATTGCTCTGGAGATGTGGTACCAGGAAACTACCTGACACAGAAGATTAATGTAGAAGACTGTTTGAACAGTTACTGCATACCAAACAGAGTTTCTTGCCCTCCTTTCATCACTAATTCCAAGGCACAAAACTCTTTTACTCATGGGCAATTTTAATCTTTATATAAAAGTCTCCTTTTGCTTTCCTTCAAGAGATCTGCCTCAGTAGGTTTTGCTTGGATTCTATGGTAGCTATGAATGCTTTTCTTTTAATCTATCTTTTTACCATTCATTCTCTTTTAATACATTTTCCTCCAGCCACCTATTTTAATTCCACTTAATATTTCTTTTTCTGACCTAATTTGCATGTAACAAAGGACTCCCAGTTAGACAAGAGAGAAATAATAAATTACAAAAATCTGGGAGGGAAGGCACTTAAGACATGTATCCCATTTTGCCATGGTATTTTAATTATCAACAGAAAGAAGTAAAATCCTGACCATACTGGAATAGAAAATTGTTGATATAAGTTCATTATTAAAATTATGTCAATATCAGAACATCAGCCTGGTGATAACACCTACATTGCTTCATTTCAAAGTCATGGGTCATAAAACTTATCTTTTAATCAATCAGCCCTCTTGCACGTCTCCGAAACATGTTCTTTCAACTCCCATTAAGTTTCTTCTCATTCAGACATATTTATTATTCTAATTGTTTTATTTCTGTTGGTTAGTACTTGACATCAGAGAGCTCCAGACAAAATGAAAATAATTTTAGTGAATGCAGAGATACAATAGGCTTTTCCTAGTTATTTTATTCTGATCTAGATACGTCTATCCCTACAGAGAAAATTTATCACCCTTAGTTTGCTCATATCTTTTAGTTTCTCAAGGTCATACTAAAATAAGTAATATTCATTCCAAAAAATAAAAAAACATATTTAAATGAATTATATGAAAGATGTTACCTTCAACCAAAGATTTTTCCAATGAAATTTTGGAGACTCTTATACTTAATACACTGCAAAAATTACTTTTGATATGGTTAATAATGCTATTCGTTATCCACATCAGGTGGAGATCTGCAATGTTTTACGTGTCCCAAGACAATCTCCTACAATTTTTTTTTTCCCAAATAAGTTTGGAATCAGAGCTGTCTCAGGTGAGAGATTAGCCCCTATATTATTAGGATACCTATCCCCCACTCTTGACGGCTGTTCTGTGCTTCAAATCTGGTCCGTAGCCTAAATGTCCCAATGTGAATATCTGGCCTAGTTATCAAACTCTACTCCTTGTTAGTCTCTTTGTATGATCACCCCTTAATCTCTAATCTAATTAATTTATTTTATGGCTCAAGTTTACTAGTCTCAGATCTTTTCAAAACCCATTTCAGATTGTTCAAAATGCAAATTTTGTGGCTTCCCAAAAAAGTATGCCACTTATCCATCATATACATAGTTTTTCCCTATTTTTATACTCTAAATTATATTCCCCAGTATTTCAGTGATTTTATTTCACTATCTTGTTCTCTTTTGTATTCATTTAAATTAACCACAGCAGTAATCTGTTATTGTCCTTATATACCTGTAGCTTACACTTCTGGCCCTCTAATGTTTCAGTGAAGAAAAAACTTTTAAATTTTAGCTATAGAAAGCCATGTCTACTTCTAAATTATTAAAAATATAGTGACTGAGGGGTTTTTTTTTCCCTTTAGAAAAGGGCAAGCTCTTACATTCCTAGGAAATCAATGCAGCTGACAATTATAAGTATTTTTGCTGGTTTCTTTAAAAATAATCATTGCATGAGTTTACTAAGTTTTATGACTCAGAAAATCTGAAATGTAGCAAGAAATAATTTTAACATTGATAAAAGTCTATTAATGTTAGAAAAATAAGGATTGCAAAGCAGCAAAATCCTTCTAACAAAGAATCACAAGTATCAGGACAATTACATTCAACAAGAGAGACTTGTAAGTGCTGAAATATTAGCATCAATACCACATCACAAGAAAGAAAAAAGCTAAGCAGTCAAAGAACCAAGATACAGCTAGAAACTTTGTAACATATCAGGCTTATTGATATTTTCTTTAACACACCTGCATTCTATCTGTTTAGGATTAGCGAATCTTGACCTAAACCAGGAAGAATACTTATTTTGTCAGATCAGTGGCTGAAAGTACCAGTAGCTGGCACACAGTGTGGGCATTTTTTGCTGATTTTTGAATTGCATAATATATATATTTCTCCCAAGTCATTTTTTATCTCACGTAGGAAGTATGATCTATATAGCAGGGAAGTAACACCACAGAATTCTTATCAAACAGGATTTCCCTGCTTGATTCTTCAGAGAGAGCAAAGTGAGGGAAATAGAAGAGAAACCCGGTACATGAAGAATCAAACACTGGTAAAAATGCACTTGAATGCAACTATGCAAACAATTGCAGCAAAAGGGTGATATTTGAACATGGGAAAAAAATCCACACAGGAAGGCTTGGAAACTTGATAGGCTCACAAAGAACATTTGAAAGAGCAGGTTTGTTTCCTTTGTTTTAATTTTCTCTTCCCACCAGTGACATCCTCCAGCCTGGTGGCAGAGGAATTAAGATATCCTGTTATAGATTTGGACAAATGACTTTAAGCCATGCTCTTTACTCATGCAGAAGCCTACTCAGTATGTCCAGTGGAAAGTGTTCATTTGCATTAGGGGACCAAATTAGACCTAGTTACAGTTGTAGACATATAATTTTGTTTAGTAATACTAAGAAATGTGGTTTGCTTAAGATAACCAGATGAAGCAACTTTAATCTTTATAATCCATCAATCTGATGTTCTCTCAGAAGAAAATTTGATGAGAAATTTGCATGTTAATCTTCATTGCATTCCTGTCCAGCACATGCATGCTTTTGTTTGGAGGCTGGGGGAATACACAGAAGGACTGCATCAGGACGAGTACTGTTTAATACCTTCATCAGTGACATAGTGGGATCGAGTGCACCCTCAGCAAGTTTGCAGATGAGTGGTGCGGTTGACACACCTGAGGGATGGGATGCCATCCAGACGGACCTGGACAAGTTCAAGAAGTGGGCCCATGTGAACCTCTTGAGGTTGAACAAGGCCAAGTGCAAGGTCCTGCATCTGGGTCAGGGCAATCCCTCGTATCAATACAGGGGGATGAAGGGTTTGAGAGCAGCGCTGCTGAGAAGGACTCTGCCTCTCTTCTCTACTCTGTTCAGACCCTACCTGGAGTACTGCGTCCAGCTCTGGAGCCCTCAGCACAGGAAACACATGGACCTGTTGGAGCGGGTCCAGAGGAGGGCCACGAAAATGATCAGAGGGATGGAACGCCTCTCCTATGAGAAAAGCCTGAGAGAGTTGGGGCTGTTCAGCCTGGAGAAGAGAAGGCTCCAGGGAGACCTTATTGCAGCCTTTCAATACTTAAAGAGGGCTTATAAGAAAGATGGGGACAGAATTTTCAGTAGGGCCTGTAAGCGATAGGACAAGGGGTAACTGTTTTAAACTAAAAGAGGGTAGATTCAGACTAAATATAAGGAAAAAAAAAAATTACACTGAGGGTGGTGAAAGACTGGAACAGGTTGCCCAGAGAGGTTGTAGATGCCCTATCCATTTTTACACAAGGCCCCATGTTTATCTTGCTTTTTTAAGATATTGTTTAATTTATATTGCGGAGTGCTTCAAATTCGTCTCAACATCTTAAATCTTTAAGATGAGCTAAAAATAGAACTTAAACTTTGCTTTTCAGATAAATTACATCTTGCCAATTATTTTGAACTTAACTAGTACATATTGCTTAACAGTAATCTTAAAGATTTCTTTTTTTTTTTTCTTTCTAATTTTAAAATCTTGGGAGAATTTCTGTTGCGGTGTACAAAACCCAAGGCTCAAGAATATCGCATTCCCCAGAAATTTACCTAAGTTTAAAAATTCCACATATTCAGATTCATTCCATTAAGAATTTTTTGTGTGACACCTAGATTTCAAACCACCTAAAAGTTGTGTGCGCTCTACTTTGAGTCCAACTCAGCTACACCTAGTTCTAAAATAAACAGTGTTCACAGTTGTTCATGTTTGAACAAGTGAAGAGATGGTACTATGCCATCTCTACTAGGAAGATAGCATTTCTGTGCCAAACTTAGACACTTTTTCAAACACCCTTGTAATTCACCTCTGAGGATATCCTTTCCATTAAAACTTGATCTTTCTGCAAGTGAAGAAAAAGAATGCAAATATGATCAAGGCAAAGCTACTTAGAAGTTCAGATGAATGTTGACAGAGACTTTCTTTCCAAAATATTTTCCCAGCTCTAATATTTACTCATAAGGAAGGCTATTGTTATTTGCTGTACTTCCTTTTCCCAGTACTCAAACAACAAACTATATGGAGAATCAGAAGTTAGTGCAAAGAAAAACACAACAATGTCACTAATATATTAACATTGCAGTTCTGTTATGTGTATCTCGTCTTGCCCATTACTCTGGGGAATGGGTGTTTATTTTGATTTCTGTAACTACAACACCTGTGTTTTTTTCCCTATTAGTCGTGTTGGCAAAGAACAGCTGGGCATATTTTGTGATTTGGGTGGTAAAATTTTGTGGCAGTTTTGGAGTACTCACCTAATGTCTGAAGAAACTCCACATGTGTGATGTTTATCATCTTTTTCAGGATACCACCTCCAGCTATCCAATAAAATGACTGAAATGAATAATTTCAGCCTGCAACACTTCAATCTATTCATGACTTATAAATATCTGTACAGTATGTCTGCTTCCCTCCTGCTACCCCCAAGTCATTCATTACTTAAACATTCCCATCTGGCCACTACATCTCCTTGTTCATTGAATCATCTGGCACATGCTTCTTTTCCCTGCTTTGTCTGATAAGATAGATTGTGATTATCTTCACTGTTTTCCTCCAATTTGTGGAGACAAATTAGAATGAGGGGGGAAAAAAAAAAAAAAAAAAAAAAAGAGAGAGAGAGATTTAAAACTTTGAAAATCATAACTTCTCCTAGGCATGAGCTTCCAAAACATCAATAGACCTCACGATGCTATTTTTCAAGCTGTTCTCAAACACTTCACCAATATGATAACAAATGTTGCCACTATGGTCAGATTTCAGTGAACAATTACCTCTTATCCACGCTGCAAACCAATATTGGTAAGTTGGAGTAAGCACGACTACAAGCAAATCAAATCTAGCTGAATAGCTCCTCTTTTCCAGATGGAGGTGTCCATTTAGGCACACTTCAAACCTGACAGAACCCTATCAGCCTTTCAATTGTTACCTCTGATGTTATTATGTTGTGGGGGTAAAGAAAACCTTCACAAGGGGGGGTGAGTGGGGGTGGGGTGGGGAAGAGGAGGGGAAGCATTTTATTTCATAATTTTTTAAAAGTCTTTAAAGTAATAAATTTGATTACACTACTAAAAGTGCAAACCCTTTAAAGAATCCTAAAAAAGATATAAATACTTTTGATCCCCTAGGGTATTTTTTTAAGGTCTCATGGTTCAGAATGAGGATGCAAATATTGAAGATTATAGAATAGACTATTTCAGTTGGAAGGGACCTTCAATGATCACCTAGTCTAACTGCCTGACCAATTCAGGGCTGACCAAAAGTTAAAACATGTTATTAAGGGCATTGTCCAAATGCCTCTTAAACACTGACAGGCATGGGGCATCAACCACCTCTATAGGAAGCCTCTTCCAGTGTTTGACCACTCTCTCTGTAAACAAATGCTTCCTAATGTCCAATCTAAACCTCCCCTGACGCAGCTTTGAACAGTTCCCAAGCATCCTGTCACTGGATACCAGGGAGAAGATCTCAGCTTCTCCCTCTCCACTTCCCCTCCTCAGGAAGCTGTGGAGAGCAATGAGGTCGCCCATCAGCCTACGTTTCTCCAAACTAGACAAGCCCAAAGTCCTTAGCCGCTCCTCATAGGACATGCCTTCCAGCCCTTCCACCAGCTTTGTTGCCCTCCTCTGGATGCATTCAAGGACCTTCACACCCTTCTTCAGTTGTGAGGCCCAGAACTGCACACAGCATTCAAGGTAAGGCTGCATCTAGGTCCAACTTCTGATCCTATGAGGTCAACAAGAACTAAACGTATCAAAATCAACAGAATTTCCAGCAGGTTGAAAAACAGCAAGTAAGATCAGTGTCATAATTTCCATGCAAAGGGGAACATGGTAATTCACCAAACTGGTCGCTATTTTAATTAAGCACAGAACAGCAACAACCTCACAACTGCTATTGCATGCAATCGTAGCATTCACACAGATGTTTTCCAGAATCAGAAACTAGAGTTTAAGCTCTAAAGGAGATAGATAGTTTAAAATTCCACTTTAAGAGCAGAGCTGCTGGCTTTCAACATGTATTGCTCTCCTCTGGTCAACAGTTAGCAGAGCTGTTCTTTCCATTGAGACCTGCTCTCTCTGGGCACACAATATGTGGGTGGTCTGCTACTGTTGTAGTAGCCAAAGGAGAAACTGCACTATGCTTAAGAAATGTAGGTCAGCCAGGAAAAGCATGGGAAAGGAGGGCATGACACACCTACACAACTCCCATGAGGTACTTTGTTGCCTTCTCATTAGGCAGGCACTAATTGGGTTCAGACAGATCCATAATGAAATGCTTCTTGATTTGGTTCAATGAATAGTTTCATTTGATATGATTTGACCCAAAATACAATGTATTGTTTACATCTCATCAAAAGGAAAAGCTAAGAACTTCAGTTTTACGCCCTTGAGGCCACACTTTCCACTGGGGAAGGGGGAAACCAGGAAAATTCTAGTGATAATTCTTTTAATTTCATTATATTATAATGCATAACAATTTAAGGTTAAAAGTGCATTCAAGAATATCAGTGCCTTGTTATGAAGATAAAGCTTCACATGAAATACTACTTCACGGTTCACCAGAGTATGTTGACATTTTTCATGGTGTCAAATTTGAATAGACAAAACCAGATTGTGCTGGAGAATAGAGTAAGAATCCAATTCAGTTTTCAACTCTGAATTTTATCACAGTTTTATATTGGTTGATATGCTTTTAAATCCCAGATCTTGAAATCATATAATTATGACAGAATGCCATATTTTACTTGTATTAAAAAAGTCCAATCATGAGGAAAAATCCTGAGAACGTGAACCATTATGTTTAAAATAAAATAATTTCTACACTTTGATCTTTATTTTTAGATCAGTTATCGGCTTTCTTTTAAGCAGTTACCACTGATAGTATTACTGCAGAAGGAGGAAAGACTTTTTAAAAAAAAGACGTTATATTGAAGCATAGCATCATTTAGCTTAAATTGAGGAAGAAATTGAAAATAACTTCAGTCAAAAGAAGCCTTATGAAGTACTGACAATAGACAAAATCCTCTTTTTTAATATATACATATATAATATATAATTAAACAAAATTCTCCAGCCTCCTTTATACTATTACAGTTATTGATTTGCTTTCTTCCTTTCTTTGAAATGTCTGAAATAAAACATGCTTTTCCTGGCTTCACTACCAATTATTTCCAATCCTAAAAATACTGTTGCTCTATTGAGCTATTTCATGAACCATCTCTATTAAAATAAATAATTTTTATTGCTATCTTGGAAGAGATTACTAAGGAGAAAAAAAAAATGTACTTTTTCTTTTAGCTGGATTAGCATATATCTTCCATTTACCTGTCTTAATATAGCAAAAAGAAGTCACCTACTGTTCTATGCAAAACACATCTGTGCAGTAACATAAAGATTATTCCATTAGACACCCGAATACACCTGAGAACTCCGTTCCCAAGACCTCTGGGCTAGTAAATCTATACAGTGTGCCTAGATGTCTTATACTATTAGTATAAGCCACCATAGTTGTATATCTTCCTGTTGAACTAAACACTTTGTGCTGTACTTAAAAGTTGGAGGTATACTTTTATGTTTATCAGATTTAAATTCAAAGTGCTTGCAAAGAACTTGACAGGTTGAGAACTCATAAGATCTACAGAATTTGCAAATACAATGTCTTGGCAGACAGAATTAATCTTAATAAAAATAATACTCTTTGCAGATACTACTTTTGATCATGAAAAAGAAAAAAAAAAAAAAAAGAACTAGAACTAGATACAAGGTAACACAAACTTCTTAAACATATGACGCCCAGCACACACACTAACAAAATAAACAGTATAGAGGCATGACTGTACAAAAGATATTCCGAACAGTGCTACAAACCAAGTGATCATTTACTTATCACAAGGAGTATTTTGCGCATTTACCAGGCATACCACTCTTGTCAAATTCACACAGGTAACATTTCTTCAGCGCTAAGGAGTTACGAATCTAAGGAAAATATTCAAAAGTGTTTCACCCAAACACAATTCTACTTCCTCTGGTAATGAGATCTCTGAAGGAAACCACCATCAATAAGGTACACAAAAACTTTGCTCAGGACCCTGAGATAGGAGATGAGAAACTCAGCTAAAAGTGAAAAGGATCAACAAGGGAAACATGTTCCACACAAGAAAATTGATTACTGAGTGGGGATTGCACACCTTGCAGAGCATTTACCCCTGTAAATTATGCTTCCTTTGAAGGTTGTACTGGCTCTTTGTGCTCTATCCATGTAAAAAACAGAAGCAAAATTTTTTGATCTCGAAATGGCTTTAGAAGTGCTGTAAAATCATATATTAATCTTAATGTTGCTGAATATTTGGGAAGAAGCAACACTGGCCCTTCTAAACGATGATTGTCTTGCAAATTAAGACCAACAGAGCCAGGAATTTATTCTGGGAAGATTAGATCCAAATAGCTGACCATTTAATGAGGCTTAGGCAGGCAACAAAGAAAGCATTAAAAGGAGTTGTAGCTTTCCTTTTTGACAAAGCATGGAATTATGACACCAGAAGTAGATATACTCCTTTTAAAAGTCAAAATACCCTAGATCTTGAAGGTAGCAATTCCCTAATTTCTGTTTTCAAACGTAAGCTGCCCAAAGGGAATAGATGTTTTCTCAGTTCTGTTCCCTTTCAGCAAAATTCTATCATGTGTACCATGTGGTGATGTTAATGAAGCTGCATTTGTTTTTTCCAAAGGTCTGCTCCTGTCTAATCAACTAATGTTATTAAGACCAACACAAAAAACCCTGCTCCTTTTATATACTTGACTGTAGCTTAGTTCTTCGACATTTATTTTTACAAAGTACATCATATAATCCTGTCATACCTGAGACAGAATTTCTACAAGCTTTAAAGGAAAAAACCTAAATAATGACAATACTTTAGGGTCCAGTAAAGTAACTGGCTGGCATTATATCTCCTATTAGTATTGAGCAGCAGTACTGTCTGCAGTATGGTTACTCATCTTCATATTTTCCCATTAACATCTACCATATGTCTAGAATATCTATTTAACACAAAACTGTAATTATTTTACCTAATTAACTGATACATTAAATCAAAGGCTGACTCTGCAAAGTAAGTTAAACCATACTAATTATGATTGTGATGCGTATTTTCATTCTTACAATTGTCAATGGAGTTTCTCTCTGACTCTGATTAATGCAAACTGATGAACTTCCTTTTTATAGTTTTAATCTTCCTAAAATGTGTAAATATATTCTAGTATTAGCAGAAGGTCTTGAAATTACAGCTGAGGGAATTAATTTTTCCGTTATTTACTGAATGCAATCACCATTAGCTCAACCCCATCAACGCTTTATAAACCCCCAAACTCTGTGTATGTGATGATAAAAAAATACCTCAGTCTCTACTGGTCTTCTATTTTTCAGGTTTACCTTACTGAAAAATACTTAAACACATAGTCTTTTCGTGATCTGCAGTTTGAATGTTTGCCCAGCAGTCTAAACAAATTGGTTGTAATGCCTAGGAACCCAGTCTGGATTTGCAGTCTTATTGCAAATGGTTAATGTCCCTTTGCCCTCCCTAAATGCACATTGTGTCAACTAGCTACTCATTAATGAGCTATTTTAATGCAAAATACACAGAGATGTGTACAGTGATTAATAACAGGGGGTATGGAGCAAACATCATAACTTTATCATTTACTTCCTTGCTTATTTACATTTGACCATACCACACTGAGTCAGTCCTTTTTATTTCCTCTGACACTATTTATTCAAATCTCAGAGTTTTAAACAAAGTGACTATTTTAAAGAAGCAAATTCCCAGTTCTGTTACAATTTCATTCATCTCCAGCAACATCACCAATATGTTTTCTTTTTGCCTGCTTGCCTGTCATCTTTGGTACTCTCTTTATCTTCATCATCCTATCAGCTCATCGATCAGGTAGAGGATAGGAGAGAATTTAAGCATTCATCTAGGAAAAACTGTCATACAAGAGATAAAAGCTGTCTTCAGGCTCCTACAAACTCAGAACCAAGTTTCAGCTTTCCTTCTGTTAATGAGTTGGCAAAATCTTGGACATCATTTAATAGAGACACTAGTGGTGGTCTTCTATGTATTCAGCCTCCATATATCTGTACCAATTACTTTGCACTTAATACCAAAGATGCACAATTTTATTGTAAAAATTAGGTTGTAAACACAGATGAGGATTTAGTTTTACTGCTATGCCTCTATGTATATGCTGTAGAAGTACAATGTGTAAATAGCAAGCACTTTCCCTGGACCACTTCTACAAGTAGAGCTAATCCACAAATCAAAAGCTACTCTGTCCAGGCCTAAACTTCATCAATGCTGTAACTACTATATCACTCCTATAACCTTCCCCAGTCCAAGATGAAACTAAAATTAAAGATGGCTACAAAAAAGAAAATATTACTCCATGGCATTTGCTGACTTATTTAAATTGAAATGTCACATGAAACAGTTTAATTTTGGCAGTGTTTGACAGATCCAAAGCAACTTTTCCAGATTCACATGCCAAACCATGTTTCTATGGGAAACCTTTTTCCGTTTCTCTTGCTAGCTTGCTTGTTTAGCTCCTGGCAGCTCACCTGGTGGGCTGAAAGCCTGGATGACCTGGAAGACTAAGCATAAGCCCCTGACATTGACAGCTCCTAAGCAGGCTGCCAGGTGAACAGCTTCAAACCAGAACACCATTTTCCTTCCCAGAGAGTTTCAAAACACTTAGGTCTCTCAAATAAAATACATTTGGAAATAAAGTCTTCCACAAAACAGAACTACTGTTCTCTGCCGGAGTTTATTCGGGTCTGTATCTGACCACGGAGTGGGAGTCGCGGTACCGGAGTAATGATGAGTCCCAATGTGGGTATGGTCATTCTCCTTTATTACAGCTTATAGCAGCACTTATATAGTCCCAACTTTATACATGCGCCTCGTGTGAGATAATGATTGGTTACATGCAATTGTTCACACGCTTGTAACTTAGCTATGATTTGTGCTAGCCTTCTGTCCACGCGCCTAAAGCTTATTCTTTATTGGAAACTACAATTTGCGTAAGCAACCTATTACACGTCTGCTTCAGGATACAATTCTGCTTTTACTTGAATGCTTCAGCAGCATTGTTCCTCATTTCTTATCATCAAGGACAGACCAAGATTGTGAGTTTGCAAAGTCAGGAGACTATGTCCCTATTGTTCACAGCATGGGTTGCTCAGAGACATTATATCATGTCCCTTTTCTGTTAACCATTCCTCCACAGTTCTCCAGTCAACTCTGCCTAATATCCATTTTTTTTCTTTAATAAAGATTGGTTAAACATTTCAAAATTTGTGTGTGCTTTCTCCCATTCAATGCACTTTAAGTTCAAGGAAGTATTACCAAAACCTCATATTTGAAGTGCTGTCCTTGTAGAGGACAACATATTTGTCTTATATTATGAATTAGTACTTATTTCTCTTCATTGTGGCATGAGTTTTAGTAAATATGAATAAAATATTGACTAAATTGTGGGTTTCTCCAGAGGCATTGCAAGGCATACTAAATATATGCCAATTCAGAAGGTAGTGTCACTGGTTTTATAGGTGTTTATACAACAATTACTAGGCTAGATTTGCCTCTCAGAACAATGCAAATTAGAAGCAACTTTGTTGCAATGAAGAGACCTAAGCAACAGAAACATGTATTTTAAAAAAGAGTGTCTGGCTGACAAGATTCAAAATGAAGTATATTTCTTTTTATCTTTATCTATATCTTTATTTTTAAAGAAAACAGTATATGTGCAGATATTTTACAGCTAAAAGTTTTGGGTCACCTCTCACTTAAAATAGGTTTCACTAATAAATTTCATATAATTCCTTTTTATTTTTTGTCAGGTTAAGTTAAAACATAATTACTCTAAGAGATATGCAGGTGTGATCAATAAGATGATCAACATTCAGCAGCATTGAACAATTTGAACAATTGTGTCAAGGCAAACCAGCGAATAATTCATATCTTCCAGTACTAAGCATTCTGCCCAAAAATGAGCAAAAGTATATTACCTGTTCTTGTAGCACAGTACTGAGCCTACAAGTGGGAAATGCCTAAACATTCACCTGAAGGAAAGTCCAGGAAGAAACTCTAAATTGTATAGATACTATATAAGCACTAGAGTGTCTAGCAAATTTTCCTCCCTTTAAAACTAAGCTAAGCACATCACTCAACCGGGCTCATGGTTTCTACTACTTCCCTTCAAAAGAATCTGCAACTCTCTATTCTTAGACTTTTAAGCCTTTTTAAATACAAAAGTAGCTTTCTCAGTGCTGGTATTAGGGCCAGATTTTCAAAGGAGTTTAGCACTTATTTTAGCACCTAAATAAATCGGCAGATTATCAAGTAAGCTCAGCTTGTTGTCATTAAGCATCTTAACAGAAGGAGGGAGACAGAATATGGATGTCTTAAGCACTTTTTCCAAAGTTTGACCCTTTAATTTTCTCTCTCTAAAGAATGCTGGAAATTCTGATTCCAGTTTCAGGTGCCACGTAATTAAATCATTAGGCATTAGGGTCTTAAAAATCTTACCCTTAAAAACAGAATGTCAACAATCCCAACTTATAGTAAATGGCACAGAGATCATGCTAAGCTAACTTTATCCTTATCTGATTACATTACAGTAGCTACCTTAGGTCTGTATGTTATGATCTTGCTTACAATGTACCTTTCCCACTCCAAGGTGAGCTAAAAGGTCACTTTCCAGGCTTTGGCTTTGACAGGAATCCCTCTATTTGGGCCATCCAGTACAGCCATCTACTAGATTGCATGCATCAGGCCAAGATCTTCAAGGGGCTTTTATGCTTTCCCAGCATTTTCACACAGCACAAGGAATCTGGTTTGAGAGGACCCTCCACCCATAAGCACAGAAAAAACAGCAGAGAATGTTAAAAATGCCAATGGAAATTCACCTCGAGTGGAAATTTTGACCAACAGCAACTGCAAACAATTTATGATATGGCATATGATTCAGCAGAAACATTGTTAATAAAAAAAGCAACAAAAAGGTATAGCAATGTGACAAAAAGACATAACCCTGACTGTTCACTGAAAACCTTTGGCCTTGCACAGTAAGCTGTTAAAAATGGAGGGGGGCTGAGAAAGGGGGAATAGGGAATCATGTGATGCAGATTGCTGAAGAACGGGACATCAAAATAAAGAACTAAAATGCCATAATTTGGTCAAACTTCTACTTTCACTTACCATCTCCCTATGCTGTGTACTCCTGTGCTTTATAAAGCCTACGTGGCTTTTTATCACCAATTTTGATTCTTTAAGTTTGGGGTTTCTCCACAAACTTGCCTTTTTTCCAGCTGCTGACATGCTCTGCAGTGAAAGGTTGCATAGAGAAGGTATTTCTTTGTCCCTGATTCAATTCATAAGATATGTGCTAGAGGACTTTTTTCAGGTCATGATATGTCTTGCTGATTTATGATAACTGACAGCTTCCACAAGGAGAAGTGTAGGAATTGTTTTCTAGCTTTCTAAAGTAAACTGTTCCTGATCAGTGCTTTTCATTAAATATTTGGTCAACAGATGGCTACCATTTATTTAGTGGGACTCGGGGGCAGGGAGGGTAGTGTTAAGTTGAAAAGCATTACTGATGAGGAACCATCATACTTTTTTTTTTTATTTTCACCAATTTTATTCAAACTGTTCTAAATCTTTTTTCTATAGGAAAGGTTGTAACTTATAATGAAATACACTTTGATCATACTTAAGGCAAAACATGCATTGTCAAGTAGCCTGGAGATTACACTTGCTCACATCTGAAAATTGTATTCAACTATTGATCAACTCATTACAGAAATAATCACGTAAAGGTACCTATATAGCCAACAGAACTACGTTGGCCTAACAACACAATAGTATTTTAATATTTTATGAAATGCAAATTGCATAGATATAAACATAGCAACCCTTATTTCGTTACCATTGTTCTGAAGTTTTAGTACTAAATATATTCCAAGTAATGTTGCTCAAATGAAGCCCATTTACAAAATGTTGGCCATTTTGTCAGTTTGCTACTGCTTTTAATTTCTCAAGTACTCCTTACTGCAACAATTAAAAAAGGGCCTTAATTAAAGCTTTCAAAATTGATAACAGCATGAATTTGCTTAGTTCTTTTTTTTTTTTAATAAGAAAATTGCTCATTTGATGCGTAACAGAAATATGTTTAATCAAATAAGTATATCAATTTACAAGGATTATGTGAAGAATCTCTCTGGTACTTACAGATTTTGGTTGGACTAGACAGAAAAATATTGCAAGAGCTCTGTTCTGGAAAGACTAGAGAGGAACCGTATAGTATTCAGAGACCTAAAACAACAGGACCAATAATCATCAATGCCCGTGCAGCTACATGCTGGGAAAGCAGAATATTGAGAACTACTGACTAAACTAAGTTGCCCAAATCCTGAGTTTCTCCTTGCAATGTTAAACACAAGGTCCACTGCCTGAGATAAACATCTTAGGGAGGTAACGTAGAACACTTGGCTCTAAACCATACTACAAAGCACTGACCTCTTCTGAAATCTGGGATACAAGTATAAAGACACATGGAAAGACACAAACACCAACACTAGAGAAGCAATATCTTCAAGATTTTCTGAAATTATTAGTGACAAATAATTTGTTGGGAGCCAAATTGCTCCAACTCACTCATTCAGTTGAATTTAGAGATTGTCGAGAGATTAGCTTCTGGACTGTTGTTCACTTGTCCCTCTAAAGGTTTTGTTAGAAGCTGCAGAGCAGGTAACATGTCTTCTCCATGCCATGATGGTCATGCCACCACATACTAATGCCACTAAAATTTAATTAATGATTAATATCACTTATACATCAGCCTATGAACATAGAAGTCCAAAACATCCCCTTTAAGATTATACCCTCACAGCTTGATTTTCAAAGGTCCTAGATTTTTTGAAAATCTATATACCTTGCAAAGTAGCATAATTTTAGTATCTAGATAGAGGCACCCAGAATAGTAACCTTTAGAAGTCAGACACAAGTCGACTATTAGCTCATGAGTCAGCAAATCAGATACTGAAAATCATGCACTTTATAAAGCAGAGCTCTGAAGCAGGTAATAAGTAATCCTGCACAGGGTTTGAGCATGTGTACCCTTCACTATCTTAAAGAAGAAAAATCTTTAGTAAAGAAGATTTAAACTAATATACTCTAATGAACACAATAAAAAAGAACTGAGTCCCTCAACAATCAAAAAATGAATATTGTAACCCTTGAAGGATTTAAACCTCATTTGTATGGTGAAAGTGAGGTAGTAGGCCCTGAAGCACTAATCAAATGTATTAAAAATGAAAGAAAATATCAGACATGGGAAATGATTGTAATTAAAATTTGAACACATACAAACACAAGAGCTCCAACGTTACTAAATGGAAATCAAACAATGCTATTTGGAGTTAGGGGACTGAATAATAAGCCACCATTTAATCACCCCCATCTGTTCTTGTAAGTGCATACTTTGCAAAGTGTTATATTAATTCCAGGTATTAGAGAGTTAATTATCTCACAAAGGATGCAAGACTTGCTAGCCTTACACCAGAAGTCAAAGATTTTATGTTTTCAAAAACCATTTAAGGTTTTTTTGAAATTTACTTTCATTCTACATCAGAAATCAACAGAGTGGGGGAGGGTGTGTGAAGGAATTTGGTTTTCCTTTAAAATAATGTTTTAGAATTCTGTTTCCAAACGCTTTTTAAAAAAATCTATATTTTTTATTAGTTTGACCTGATTTCATGAGCTATCAGCAATAGCAATCATTATTATTACCAAAATCAATAAGTTAAAGTATCATTTGAAACAGCTGTATTTAACTTTTTATTTAATTTTATTTATTTTAACTTCTGTATTTAACTTTTAAGTGCACAACAGCTGCTACTTACAACTTCTTTTGTAGATCAAAATGTTTCCCAGTTCTACCGTAATAGACTGACAACTTCTTTAGGGTCAAGATGTTTCTCATTCTTTCTTCTTATTTTCATATTTCTATCATGATCTTTAAAGTTCCCCCACAAAACAACCTTAAAATGTTCTTTCTTGGCATCCATTTGAAAGTACAGCTATAGATGCAGAAGGTATCAGCCAGTTGCAACGTAGTTGCACTATGTAGTTGGGTTACAGAAAGCTCAAGGTACAACTGCGTAGTGCAGAATGTAATTTTTTTCCTATCCTTATTTCTCCCATCCTACTGCTACATACACCACCCCACTTAGCTCATGGCAACAGAATATTCCATTTTCCAGTGAAGTAGTCCTAATGATTCCATTTTCCCACTATACACAAGATACTCTTTCATATGAACTGCAAAGAACATTTTTTTAATTAAATTGCAAAAGGTACATGTGGCATTATAACAGCTGAGAAAAACAGAAGTTAATAAAATGTAGAGAATGTGCTATGCAAGGGTATTTGTCATAGAAATTACCTTGGTCCCTTTCCAAGTTTCAGTCTTGCATTCTCCTGAGAGGGCCATCTCTTTGTCCTGTCACCACATCAGCTGTCTGTCAGCTTTCTACAGATCTAACAGATCTCCATCCTTTTCTATATCATTCCTTTAAGAAACCTTGCTAAGAAGCAAACGTTTTCTTCTGAGTCAGGTTTAGTCTAGCAACCTTCTAGTGCTTTCCTCTTTACGTTTGATGCAAAGAGTAGTCAACAAAACCTGCTAGCATTACTTGACTTTAATCACTGTTTACTACTGAAGAGCGGAAATAAAAACACGCTCTCTTGCTGTTGCTATAGCCTCAAATACTACACAGGTTGTTTTACGTTATCTGCTAACAAACAATGTGATAATTTTTGTATCTTACAACTTCATGCATTTCTTTTATCAAATAACAACTTTTCTGATAATATCTGTCAGGCTAACTACTTGATTTCTACAGGCTTTCACTTGACAGCTTGTCACATACCTACTACTTTACATCAAGAAAGAAAAATTACTTCTGAATGCTGGCATCCAGTCTCTTTTTCTGGCTGAGAACAGAATGAGCACTTTTAGCTGTAGTTAATATCCCTGACCAAGTCTCATCAATCCACTGAAACGTAGTTCCTTTCAAATCTTCTGGGTGTTTTAAGAAAGAGAATGATAGTTTCCCATTATCTTCTTCTTTCCCCTCCCTGCCTCGCTTCCCCCCCAATCACAACCTCAATTTAGAGACACCAAACAGCACCGAAACATATCTTCGCACCAAGGAGGAGGTACTTCTTTTTTTTTTTTAAATCACAGCCATAATTCTTATCAACTCCATGATTAAATAACAGAAAGTGGTTTTATTTGACAATTTGAATCCGTCCATCGTCTTGTTCAAATTTCAAGATACAAATAAGCGTTTGGATACTCCTAAAAATTTACATATGCTATTTTCCTTTTTTGACAAAACCCACAGTGGAAAAAAAGTCCTTTAAGTTTAGTTTACACTCTATCTAGACTCAAAATCCACACCCCACACACCCCCAACAAATGATAACAATGTTTCAGGAACATCTTTGTATTTTCTGGAAGCACTGCTTGCAGAGATAGCGAAGATCCTGACACTTGGATTTGAGTTTTTCAGATCTCAACAGTTTGGGTACATAGTGCGACTCATTTCTTTTTCCACTATGTTTTACATAACGTCAGTCTGTACAATCTTCAAAATAAGCCACAAATATTCTGTACTGCAACCATACATCCCAGTGTTTCCAACAGAAAAAGTACTAGCTCCCCTGAAGTTTGCAAGCTTTACCAAACCTGCATGTGTATTTGGAGTCTTCCATGGACCCAAAGAAAATACAGGGAGTGAATCTGCGTTCATAATTCAGATGCATATTTTTCCCCTCAGCTGCAGAATCCGGCAATTTGGATTGTGATCAAGAGTCTCATGAATAGGTACTGGAATAGAATAGTAAGTTCTAGTAGCAGTTTAATGGTATATTTATTTAAGGACATATACACCACTGTTGGCTTACCTATCTACTTTGATCAACACTGCTCCCAATCCCCAGTGGAGTTCTACCATGCTTATGTTATCCTGCAGTATGTGTCCCTATCCTTGTGATTCACCTATTTCCTCCAGACTATTTCATTATTATGTAAATCTTGTGCTCTGAAATGTCATCTTTATGCAAATTTCAAGCAAACATCTCATGTTTGTTTTACTTCTTTAAGAAAACTGCAGTAGGTAATCAAAGAGCTTAGGAGAATCACCAGAAGATAATCAGGGATAAAAATGGCTCTCTGGAAAAAAATACGGATACTTGGATAAAGTAACCTAAGAAACCAAAGATGACATAAGGCAGCTAGAAAAGGAAGGCCTCTTGTGTTGTGAGAAACACAGTGATGAATACAAGTTCTGAATTCAGTATTGATACTAACTCTAGTTTCTAATCTGAACGTATAATCATGAATCATCAGGGAACACTTTACAGACACTCATCAACGTACTCCAAGTGAAATTGGTTTGGACTCCCTTAAGTCCCATACATGAACCCCAAAGCCAAATCTGCCAAATTCCAAGAAAGCCAAGAGTTGAAGAGAACAGTAAAATTACTTAAATTATTCTTGAATAATAGTACCTTTTCTCCTCTAATAGATCTGTTACTCAAACCATTTGATTGCAACCCTGCTGTCATGATCCTCTCTTCAAGAAGAGAGGTCATCAGAAATTGGTTTGCCTGGCCACCAGTGATATTAACACATTACCTGTGACCAACAAAACCAGCAAAACACATGGTAATTTTTTATTTGGAAGGAGGGAATAGAAAACATCATTTTTATACATGGTAAGCATCCAAGTATAGAAGGAATGAAATATTGTCTAGTACTAGTCTGTTGTCAAGTTACAGCAAACTTGAACTAATGACAAATTTCAAGCTAACTAAGAATCTACACACACTTTTTGAAGCTGGAGACGATTGTTTCAAATGAAATGGGCATAAGCTATGTATAGTCACTGTTTCCTCACCTAGTATCTTCTTCAAAGCCTTTATTTCTTTTTATTTATACAAGAAGAAAATACAATATTTACTGTCTCAACAAACAACATCTACTACAAGTTTGTTAGTATGCACAGCAATTGTGGAAACTTTCAGCAATTCATTCAGATGGGATGGTTGAATGGACAATAAGAATGGGCTGTTCTACTCCAAGCTAAATATTTCAGTGATATGATCTTCCGTAAATCAGAGATTACAGCCTTCATGCTATCTGCGGGAACTAAGGCCATCATATTGATTCTAATAAATATTTCCTTTATTTTCAAAATGTATGACATAGGAAGTCTATTATGAAACCAGAGTTGCACATATCACGTTGTATGGCTGTCATAGCACATGTCATCATTCAGTGTCTATTCACTATTCAATACCATGGTGTAATTGTATGCTTCCAAAAACAATCCTAAAGAGATGACAAAACTCCACTACAGAGAGAATTATATATTCCATAACACCAACATACACGAATGAAATTGTACTTGGAGATTTGCTAAAGACTCATAAGGTGGAGTTGATTCATGGCAACTTGGTCACTAAAAATCTACACACAACTTAATGTGACTCTTGTCTTTCTAACTGTCAAGATGAAGAATATTCTTCCAATCTGTGAAATACTTTGGATATGAAGTAAAGTTTGGACATTTGACATAACTCAAAATGTATCAGTTTTATGGTTTCTACATGTCCTTTCCTAAAAATCCTGATTTGTATCCCACATGGATCACTGATATTTCCCCCTGATCTTGATTTTGATCTGGCTAAAGTGATGTAACTAGAAGAGATTGCATTAACTGTGCTGGTATCTCAGAGCAGGGACCAAACATTTCCATAGCAACTTGATATTGCTACACCTCCTTGGTAACCAATTTAACATAATTATTTATGATATTTACCTGTACTAATGCTCTAGGGCTGAATATTTTAGGAGTCTATAATTCTTAAATATATTTGCTAGTGTCATGAAAAAATCACCTTATGAAGACACATTTTTATTGTTTTGTGTAATACCTAATAAAACCCTTTCCCAGACATACAATTAAGCTTCTTCAATCAATAAATCCTCAAACTGCCCAAAAACCCTAAAAAAAACCCCAAACAGTCAAGCAGAACAGGTTTGTAAGGAGGAAGGGAAAAAAAAAAGAAAACAACAACAAACCATTTTCATTAATGACCAAGATTTAAAGGAATTTAAAAATAATTTTATTTTCACACAATGCTTCAGTTTGAGATTACTTTCCTGGCTCAAAAACCTGACTCAAAATCTCTAGACTCTGGTTCAGATTCATCTTAACGGCATATAAAGTATATCTGACTTTTAACGAGAGGTAATAATAAAGTAAATGGTGTAATCAACACACCAGATCCAACCCTCTTGAACTTCAGATCTGCTTTTCTAGTAGCTGCATCCAAGACAAGCTCAACCTGTGTGCTAGCACCCACTACAGTACTACAGATTAAACTGTGAAGAACTACTCACAGAAGTTACAGGCTCCTCCTCTTCATCTTCCATGACATCAATTTTTTTTTTTAATTTTTTTTTTTTTATTTCCTCTTAATAAATTACAGTTAAACAGAAAATTATTAGGCCTTATTCAACTTTAAGTATTCCACTTCTTTGGGTTCAAGGGGTAAGTGCACTATGAAAAACAGAGTAGCAAAAAGAAAACAATGCACAACCAAATGTGTAAGAGATGCATAAGACGTTTTAATACATTCTGTGACTGTAAGAGCAGGAACTGCAGTGATATGCACTTCTGACATTGTGTGAAATAGTTAAAAAAAGAACTTTTCTGATAAGATAAAAAGTGTCTTAAGGAATTAGTTTTAGATTTACAATAATTCAGTATGAAATTAGACTGCTATAAAACAATGATTGTACAGCTCTCACTTTTTCTTAAAGATACTTTACACACACCCAACACTGTTATCTGTCTCTCTGCACTAAAGTACTTGAGAGACAGTGAGCACATATGTTCACATATGTTCATAACTGCACACATCAATATCTTGAAAATCACCAGAAAAGCATCACTACGCCAAGATAACAATCATTTAATGACATTGATTTCTTGTAAAACATTCCACACTAGGGAAATGGCAATTATTTTTTCACTGTCTGTTGAAAGCAGAACAGAGGCCTCAGAAATTGTAGTGAAAGCAAGAGAATTTGACATCTAAAGTTCCACTCTAAAGATACCTTGTAGACACTGTATTTGTATGGTCCTTATTGTATGATCAAAGCCTAAGTCATCAGTACAAGGGTATCTAGCAGTAAGCAGCATGCCAGCTCTTACACTTCTGAAAGATCAGGTTCAAAGTTTGTTGGCAAGCTATCTGAAAGTTAACTATCTAGCAGATTTATCTCAAATAAGGTAGAGGAACGCTGGCAAAATGGAAAAAAGGAGTCTTCTACTTCTTTAAGCTTGTCCCTGGAAGCACATGCATTGGCAAGAGGCTGGCAGAAGAAAAGGACAGATAGAAAAACATGAGGAAAAGGCAGACACAGAGCAAAAGATAAAGAAGCAGGAACATAACAGTGCAAATTCTAGAAGGCAGAAATAGGGAATATGATTTAAGGATGAATGAAGAATGCCTGATAAATGGTTTAATCCAAAACTCATTGAAGACAATGGGAAGACTTTCAAAATGGCTTGATATGAGGCTTGTAATCTTAAATGACTGCATTTAGAATCACTGCTTGACCAGCATATCAAAAAACAGTGAGCACTGCTTAAAAAATGACTTTGTAAAGCCTCTTCCAAGGTGAAGATGCCACTGCGTCTTTGAAGATATGGTCGTTAAAGGATGAAGCACATGAACAGTCAGTATGAGTCCTCTGAAGTTTAACTATAATCTCCTTATTATTTCTTACTGAGTTTCTGAAATCTTCTCTGGTGAAAACAGGAAGCAAAACTGAGGCAAACAGTTTTGTCTGGAAGTTCCCTGTAGACTAACCTTATTCTCAGCTTTTTGTGTGTGTGTGTGAATGTTCACATGTGTATACCTGATTCTAACAGCATTTAAGCTTACTGTTGTGTTTACCTGAACTAACACTGAAATGCAGTGTAATTTCCTACCTTACATTAGCTGTTTGTTACGGCTTCTTGTCACCCACTGATAGATATATGTTTTGAAATTTCACTGTTCAATTAAAGACAGTTAGGAGATGCTCCTAAAAGGGAAGAATTTCTCTACCACAGGGTAACTTTTTATTACAAACACCACCCCCCCCCAAAAAAAAAAAACAACCAAAACTTCATTGAAGCAAAGTGATGCTTTTGTGACTCAGAAAAGAAGCCAATGACACTAACATAAAACAAGTTCAATCTTAGTGAATTCTGAAGCAAATACAAATATGTACATAAGTACATCCAATATATTCAAATTCACATTCAAATTCAAATACATTCATATAGACAGTGCCTTGAAATAGATATTAGACACTGAATGAGATATTCTTGTCCCAGTGCAGAAAATTCATTCTTACTTGTAAGGTAGGGTTCTGAACAGAAGCAGGGCTGAAAAGGGATGCATTTGTATTTACAACTGGCATTCAACTGTAGAAAGCTCTATTCTCTTTACATAGAAGGCTAAATAATACAGGCAGTATGGTCTTAAGTATAACCAATGTTTTGTAGGTTTTTGTTTACTTTAATTTTGAATAATTGTGTAAAATAAGACATTGCTATGTTAGAGAAATGATAACTAAAAAATACAGTAAGAGTATGAAGCACCAGTAGAGAAAAGATATTTGTAGAACAGTTATTCAACTTGTATATATGGAAGACAAGCAAATATGGTACAGGTTTCAGAGGTGTTTTGCCTGACTATAGACCAGTCAGTCAAGACCAAATTCATTTCCAAGAAACATGCTTTATACTGTCTTATAGTGCTTTACTCTGCAAATGAGTACAATCAAATCACTGAGCAGTTCCAGGAATGGTGCCAACCTTTTATGAAGAAGTGCCAACCTTTTATGAAGAGTCAATCATTCAGTCTCACAGAACAGGCATTCAGTTTACATATTTCACAGCCTAAGAGGAGCCAGATTGTTCACATAATTACCAGTCCGAAAAGAAGTCAACGTATGGGAGTAAAAGAAAGAAAATGCCCCAAACAGATTTCAGTGAAAAATTAATAAGGAGGGCAGGAAATTCCAGGCAGGACCAAGTTAAAACTAAGATTTAAGTTTTCAAATATTTGTTTGTAAAAATAACTGTGGTCGGGTTTGTTTTGTTGGTTTGGTTCTGGGGTTTTTTTGTTTGTGTTTGTTGTGGGGTTTTTTTTGTGGGGTTGCTTTTTTTTTTTTTTAAATGCAGGTGCTGTATTCATAGAATACTGTTCGCACATGTATTCATGTAAACAGTATTCATGGAATTCTGTTTGTTTATATATTACAAGCTGCAAAAATCTACATTCTTTCTCTTGATGCCTCAAAGATTTCTCTTCTTTAATATCACTTCCAACATTATGCCTTGGTAGTCAAAGAAAAATTGTGAAAGTACTAAACACACTCCTAAAACCAGTTAAATGCTTTGGTAACAGCCTTGATGGAATAACAGCCGTGATTGTGTGGATCATAGCTTATGAGCCTTAAGGGCAGCAAAACTCCATATGTGTTTGTGAAACATCAAGACATAAATAAGAGTTATCAGCACAAAAACTAATGGGAAGAAGCAGAATTGATACTACTCAAACTCAAGTTTTGGAAGAGATGTAGGAAAATACCTACAAGCCTTGCTCACAGTCTCAGATGGGAAAATGTTCAGCACATTAAAACAACAAGGCCAAAACAAGTCATGCATCAGCACAGGTTCAGCTGAAGTCGACAGGTATCAAATCAGTACTTCATTATTCTCCATTTAAGACACTTGAGATTCTCCCCTGATGGCCAAATGCTACAACAGTCACCTATAGTATAGGCTGTTTTTCAACTTTCTGCCAGAAATCATTACTGAAATGAAGAAAGGGGGACACCTAGGGTCGTGTTTAATGAAGGACAACAAACAGAAAGGGATGTTCTGGCTGAATACTGAAATTGATGGGAAGCAAAACCATAAAACTAATGAAAGGATTGCCTATAGCCGATTCACGTATACTGTCTGAATGTTAATTACTACCTCTTTTATATAATAATAGCAGTAAAATGATTAATACTTATTGCAATGTGTGGCCATAGAGCAGCCAAAGTAAACAGAGAACACAAGAGGTTTTTGTGCAAAAACGACAATCATCCTCCTACAAATGAAGAAAAAATATTCCAAATCTGAGAACAAACCTTGTACTCTTATGTGTCAGGTAGCTGCATCTCTTGGTTCAGTAAACCCATTGTGCAAAGAAACAAAGCACTACTAAGGTAACAGAATCAAAGAATACAATCTTCCAAGAACAAAAACTCTGCAAGGGCAAAGGATATGTTGGTAGCATCACTCCTGTTCTGAGAGAAACATTGCAATATACAATGATGTGCAACAATGCTGTACTACAAGTACAATGTCTCAGTATATAAACAGTTACTTTTCCAGATGATGGATACAGTAGTTTCATCTGAACCACTGATTTCAGGCACATAGAAGCAGAAAATAAAATAATGATGTTTGCCCAATTCTTTATGGCAAGGGTGAAAAATACATTGACACTTTTTCACTCACATTTGACTAGTCCAAACTGTATTTGGTCCATGGAGCAACGCAAAGTCCTGAAACAAACAAGGAAAGAAAAAAAAAAACAAAACACTGAACATGTAAATAGGTTAAAAATCCATCTGCTGTGCCATTTATTCTGCATATGAACTGCAACATCAGAATTAAAGTGTAGGAACACAGGCAGAAAACTGAAAAGAAATAAAAGCTAGCATTAGAAGCTGATTTCACATTCCTTACCTGTACAAGGAAAAAAGACACTTAAAAATAATATTTATGATCTTCTAAACCACTAACGAGAATGTGAGAATTACCACATTTTCATATTTTCCTTGAATTATCATCTCATTAGCAGAGAACTGTCATTATTTACATTACAGGAGCAATAGCTTCCAAAAGTCCTTATTTGTGTCTGTGCAAGAATATAATCCATCACCAAAGAATTCATATCCTGAAGAGAAATAAGAGGGGGACAGACCCACATTTCTGAAGTTCCCAATCTTGTAAAAAACATCTATGCTGAACTTTACTTATTGCACCAGCCCTATTGAAAAAGAATATGTCTACATTTGTGCATAAAATTAACCATCTCCCTAAATCTTTTCAGGACTGAGGAAAGTCACATTCTTCTGCATGCACAATTTAATAGCTTGCATTAAGGCATAAGGAGAAGAAGGAGCAAGGAACACAACTCAAAAGTGGAATAACAGACAGACCCAAACTTAGAGCAAACACAAACAAAAGTTCTGAGTCAATAATTTAAACATTTAATCATCTTATTAAGACAAGGTAGTATTGGCATCATTTACTGTAAGTAATCCCAGGAGACAAATGTTCCCTAGAGTCTCTATCAAAGCAAACTTCTAATGTCAGTTAATTATATGATTCATGATACTGCAGAAGTGCTATATTTTCCTTTGCTAAAACACGATCACTTTCAAGGTTGTGGCTGCTAAAACCAGAAAGGCCTGAAATTCTTCTTTCAGCTGAAGTTTAAGGTAAAATAAGTTGTTATTTGGAAAAGAAAACCTGATGTGTGTTGAGATTTCTTAATAGTTTTCCTATGCACTTTTTCTTTTAAATTCTGCTGGCAGTTTGTTAAATTTCAAATTTTGGGGCTTTAATACCTTCTGAAAATAGAAGAATCACCAGCAGATATGATATGGTTATTTATGGCAGTGACTTTCACAGGGACTTGATTGTTGAAGCAGTGATATTAATATTTTGAAAGAACAGGACAGAACAAAATGTTTTTTTCTAAAAGATTTTGTGGGAAACTGAAATTTCTCTTGAATTCACTCAGCACAAAGGACAATATGACCTGGGGAAAAAGGCAACTTATGAAAACATGAGAAAGTACAAGTAAAAATAATGACTGAACCCTGTATTCTCATCTTGTAATGAGAAAATATACAAAACTTCTATAGAAAGCAGTCTTATTTATCATCTGTTAAGTTAAACAAAGTAAGAGTCTTAATATGTTGTAATGATTTTGAACATTTATGTTCCACAAAAAGGCAATTGTGAGTCATAAAAAAGTTCCGTGGTGAAAAGTTTGATAGCTATTGAACATAAAATTGTTAGTAAAGTCTTTTCATTCAACTTTCAAAACATACATCTGGGACTTTTTAAAAAACAAACATAATAAATTACAATTATTAATTTCTTATTTCTCCCATAAATCCATTCTAGATTGTCTAGGTTGCAAGAGATCAGACTGCAAATCCCTTCATCCCATCAATATTCACATGAATAACTTCATAGTTTCATTGCACAAACTACCAATTACTACACATGGTCAAGTTCATACTCTAGTCCAGTTTCCAATTCTCACCAAAATAAGTTCACAAAAGACGCTTTTAACATCACAAAAATTTTTCTACAAGACACCTGATATTTCACACCAACTTTGCATCATAATGACAACCAACTGATTATGAAATACTGGCAAGAACAACGATTGTAATCCATTAACTTTTTAATGGTTAACTACTATTTTGCTAATCAGTGGAAACAGAAAATACAATTTTTATAATATTGCCGTTGAAGAATTAATTCTAGTAATCACAACTATTCAAATTCTAGATACTTCATGCAGTTGCTCCATTTGTGCGGATAAATGCTTAAAATCAATGCTAGGAACAATAAATTACAAAAGTAAATTGTAATTATTCCCCACCTTCGCCAAAAAGCACCTGTTGTGCCTCCAAATGAAATAGGCACAGAGCTCTGTCTTTCTGAAAGCATAAGTAAAAAATAGTTAAACTAGCTATGAAAAGTATTTCTATCAACACATGTCCCTATAAGGGTGTTTAAGGTGCAGTAACAATATATTTTCCATTCTGAAAGCTGGACAGAATTCAGCTCTTTAGTGAAAATCATATAAATTAAAATAACACTATATAGTGCCATCTACTGCTAAAGCTACTAATTATTCTAATTTATATGCAATCAGCAATGTTTTAGTACAAAAAGCCTTGGGAAATATAATTTAAAAGTGAAGAAAGAGATGGTATAGCATAGCTAATTATGTGATGTAACACAAATTATTGCCAAATTAATAGCTACATGGATTAGACAAAATTAATCCAAGAAGGTAATTATCAAACTTGGACAAAATATGAACAGTTTAATCTTCTCCCCACCCCACCTTTATTTTCTCTTCCTGGAATTTAATTCTGAGGAATCACACTTATGTCTCATTGCACATATGTGCACACTAATCAAAGGCAATCCTTGGAGACTAGCTTCTTTGCAATAACAGTGCTTGGGGTGAAAATGTTGTAGTAGACCTGACAGCATATTTCGCCATTCTAAAAAGAGATACTTATGATCTAGGTTAAACAACATTTTTCCCCTCCTGGGACCTTGGTCTTATAAACAGTTTTGCAAATAAATATCTAAACTTTCATAATGCACCACAAGTCTTGGGGCATTTATTAGGTTTGTACTATGAAGTCCAGCATCTAGGGAACAGGAAGGATGAGTCAGTTCCATGTCAGATGACCAGAACCATGTCAGTCCCAAATGTAACCACACAATTAATGATTTATTTTATTAATCTCAAAACACAGAACCAAGACCAGTGTGTCTTGGTTGCAAAAACCAGACCTTGAGAAATAATGCACCTCCCAAGGGTGGAGCTGGACATTCTGTAGATGACACCACTCCTAAATTAACACAGAACCAGAAGAGGAGATGAGAGTGGCAAGGGACATTGAAACAACAAAGAAGTGATTTTCCAAAGCTACTATAAAATTACCATCTTTTGATACTCGTGTTCTGTTAAGACTATCATCCACTAATTCTAATGCCTTCTTTAACACAAGTTATAACACAGGTGGAGGCACTGTTACTAGACTTAGTGCATTTTCTGATGTCATGCTAACAGAAAACCTCCACATCAAAATTTTGGTCATGTCTGTATAACATTCAGGTACATGTTTTTAATTTGATCATTTAGAAACAAATGCAACTGAGAGATCCAGTTCTGGATTCTCCTGACTGCAATGTTGCATATAATGTCTGAGTATCTTTATCCATATTGCTGTAAAAAATTCTGAAATAAACAACAAAGAGCTTGTCTGTAACAATACAGTAGGGAATCTGCAAATTCTTAGTGTTCTAGGTATTCATCAAGAAAATATATGCAAAAACAACAACAACAAAAAAAATGTCATATACATAATTCAAGTAAAGTGGAAAGCTGAAATGAAAAGGAACCTCAACATTTTGAGGGTTTTCAACATCAAGATATACTTCTTAAATTGAGGAACCTTAAAATTTGTGTCATATGCGTGTATCCTACATCCACTGGAATTTAGGGTTTGACAAAAATTCAGCTACAAAAACTGAGCTAATCAGTATTCAAAGTACATTAATTTTCATATGCATTCAGTTGTGAAGCACTTGATCTGAGACTCATCATTTTCCCCATAAGTACATTTTATTACTTTATTTAAAGGTTACAAAGATCATTTCCAAAATATATTGATTTGCTATTCACCTGGTCTTCCTCAGCTACAAGAACTGTTTCTCCCCTGGAGCTGACAATCAGAACTTTAAATACCTGATAACATCAGCATCATTTTTTCTGCCATGTTTTAGCACTACTATTCCTGACTATTTAAGAATTTCATCATTGCCAAAGTGCAAATTGTTAAATGAATGATTACCATGTCAGACTGCAACTCTTGGTAGATTTATATATTTAATTTACACGGGTTTTTTACGGTTTTATAATTTTATTTATTAATATCTCCAAAACTGTGGCAGAAAATATAAAACAAATTAAAAGAAAGAGGGGCTACGATTGCTACTTGGATAAAAAGGGACATAATTTCACAGCTTTATTATGGTTATAGAATCACAATTAATCTGTCACTGGGCAATCTTAGTAGGTTTGGTTTTGGTGGAGTTTTAAATGTTTAATGCTCTGATGATTCATGCACCAGATTGACAGTATTGTCAGCACTAATGATTGTTTTGGGTGCAATAATCACTTATGCTAAATATAATCTTCTCTCTCATCGAAAGGAAACTTCATACCACTTATCTTCAGAAAATGGATATTTGCAGAGCTGGATTGTGACTTTGCAGTTTTTCAACCGACCCCTTAAGATGGAATAACACTGAGTTTCACATTTTGTGATGCAGTTCTCAAGTATATCATCCTTAACAGAACAATCCCAGTTGAAGATTTTGCACATCTCCCTGAATAAATCCAATAAGCACTCACATATTCCCAGGTTCAAATTTTCATCACACATCAGCTTGGTGTCTGCCCAGGAAATTTTATAAAGCTTTCAAGTAAAAAAAAAAAAAAAAAAGTTGGGATTTTTTTTTTTTTTTTAATGTAATGTTGCTAACTGGAAAGCACTAATTTGCCCATAGTGATTTTTTTTTCTTATGAACAAAATAGCTTTGTTAACAACTCCACTGAGAAACATTTCCGGTTTTTACAGATGGTCATCAAAACTGGAGAGGCAGTAGCCCTGCAACAACCACTAAACTGTTGATCAAAGGGCTCACCTAAACAGTAGGACAGCCCCACACTCAGATCCCAGCCCTGCTTAGCCTTGCATTCACCAGGCAGGTTTCACTCCATGAGCCATTGACTGCTTTGGGAATAGTCCCTCTCAACCTCTTCTACTAGACTGATTTGACTTTATATGAACAAATATTAACTGCAGCAGAGATAAACAGAGATTTTCCATAGCCCACATGAATACTATAACCACTGAGCTATAAAATCAGTGCTTCTTTGCTGCTCTGTAGCACAATAGATATTTAACTATTTAAAGAGTGAATGAAAAAAATTAAGACACAAAAAAGGAACCATCTCAGTAACCTAATAATTAGGTCTCTGAAAGCTGGAAGCCACTAGTTTCTCTCTGCCAACGAAAGATCTCTGTTCTGATACAGAGCAGTACAGTATTTAAGTCCCAGACATGCTGTTGAAGATCCTTATTACCCAAATGAATAAACAGCACCTTTTATGTTCATCACAATTTAAGAGACAAGAAATATGGAACATAGGTTGCTGCATACAGAATAGTATTATTTTCGCACTGGTCCCAAGCTACATTAATCTTCTACCTGGTAGGTAATCTATGGTTGCTTATTTTACTATGGCCTCTAGAAAAGGGCTCTGGTATCATCATCATGTTTCACAGGATATAACTGAGAGCAATTAGCACCTAATGATGATGGAGATCTGCAGTTTGCTTTCTTAGAGCAGCAGAACAAGTCTTCCAAAATAACAGCTAAACTCTGGTCACACACAACATATCATTGAGCATCCAAATTGCAGGATACACAGTAGCAAAGAAGGTGCCATTCCTCCTCTCCCTGCTAACCTGTATTCAAACTGAGCCTTCAGCTCTTGCAACAAATACACTACAAAGGAACTACGACAACCATCTACTCTCAAAAACCGCTTCTACAGTTTAATTTCCCTGCAATTAATTTGATACATGCAATTGGAAAATAGCTTTCAGAAACAACTATTGCCTTTCTCAACCTTGCACTGATGTGCAAAACATTTATATTTGTGGTGCTGGAATTTCTTGTTCTTTCAATCTGATAAAAAATTCATGATAGAATTTAAAAGGACCAAGCTTTAAGCTTGGAATTACATAGTACTTAGTTGCAAAGGAATGTGTACAGAACGACACACTCATTTATGCTTTCTGTCTTATGGCAGAGCATTCTTCATTTAGATATGCTGCACAAAAAATAGATCTTCTGCTCCTGGTAAAATTAAATGTTACTGATGCATGCATTTTTCCTGAAGTCTATTTTTGATAGACATCTATTACACTGAATCACTCTGTTTTTTAATCAAGCTTTGCACAACTAAATGTTGACAACAGAAGGAACATTTTAGATAAATATTTTTAGCCAAGACTAGACTGTGGGGGCAGAAATCACTCAGTTGTTAAAATAATCCAGTTAACCTTGTACAGCTGCTTTAGTTCTTTAAAAATACAGTCTGCCTGATCTATTATACTAAGCATAAATGAATAAACCTATGTAGCAAGCCTGGTTTATTACTTCATGGTGACTGTCACATGACAATATACACTGACTGCACAGAATTCATATGAAAATAAACTCCACGTTTAACCTTGAAGAAGTCCATAAAGTTCATTGACCTATTCCTGCAGTCAGCCACTGAGTTGGGGTAGGTTGCTTTTCCCACTTTTAACAGCTGGTCAAGCTTGATCTAAATTAAAGAGGAATTTGCAAGGCAGAAGAATTCTTTATTTACAGTAAGAAATGTGAATGCTATACCAATGCTTTCATCTGAATAGTAACATCAATCCAGAAGAGCCAACTACGTATTTAAACAAGTGTATTTAATGGAAGCAATGCAATGTTAGTTCTCTTACACACATGAACCAAAATCTGGAACTAATTTTATAGTAACACATATTTACTAATGCAATGGAAGAAGGTACGAGTCAAGTAAGAGTGAAATAACTGTCCTCTGCAGCTGCCTCATGTCCACTCCAGTTGACTCATGTTGTTTACGCAATTTAGCTTCTGTACAGAGAACTGAACAAGAAAACAATATGTCTAGTAGCTACCCCTTACTTCCCAGCCTGAATGTACAAGCTTTCAATTACAAGGAGGCCCAACTTTCAGCAGAAATCTTGAATGGTGCAAAATGCAAAATTCTGTGGTCACTAAAAGGCTTTAAAAATATTTCTTCCCAAATCTGATACTAAAATATATATTCACTATATAAATACCATGTATGCAAAAATGGCAGTCTATTTAATAAAAAAGGGAGCGGCCAAATTAATTTTAAAAGATAGGGATGGGGAAATAGACATCTTTACAGAAGGGTTACAAAGCAAACCATTTCCAGAGAGCTCATGTATTTGCTGCAACAAATAAACAGAATTCTCATGACTGCCAGGTAATGTATTTTCAGAGATATGCCAAGATCAGACCCATCTAACTTGCATATTTTACATAGTCTTATGAAATAAGATCTTTAGAACTGAGACCAAAACCCATAAGATTTGCAAGTGTACTCATTGCTTGTTCTGCCCCCTGAGCCATAAAATTCCTCAGTCTTGTACATTGTTCCACTCCAATGACACACTAAGTGGAAGCCAGACCATCACTACCAAAAAAAAATGATGGGCCACAAAACCACTCCAATATTTAGAAATTCATTTGTCTCATTACTATTCATGCATGCAACAAAGCAGTTAAAAAAATGAAATTAAAATGCAAAGTGCAGAGAACAATAGTCCAAACAGCTTTAGCTTTCTGTGACTGGCAATTATAATGCAGACAATCCATGCAAGCACTGCCTTTGGCAGGGTTACAGAGAAACTCTTTAAAAGCATTAAATGTCTTAAGAGACAGGAGACAGCAAAGAGGCAGGAGGCACTAGAAAGCAAGAGTGTGTTCCTCATACCAATAGTGTCAGTTCCATCTGAAAAACAACACTGCATGAGCTCACTCACATGACAATTTGCACCTCAGCAAAAGGCAGCTTGCATAAATAGGAATAACTATAGCTTATTTGGGCACAGAGGCAATGCATATTTAGATACCAGCATTTAAAAGTAACTCAATTTTTATTTTGCTCAGATCAACAGTTAGCATGTTAAGAACCTTGTTCAAAGCAGTGTTTGCAGGATGAAAAAATATTCTTTGCTGCCTTTCACCTGAGAAGAGCTGTGCCCCATTTATGCCTCTACCGTTCACTAGGTATAGAGTACAGGGGCACAATATATGTCACAAGGTAAATCCAGAACAAGTGCTCACATAAAAGTAGTGTTGTAGAAAAACTACTTGAAACTAGTCTCTCTGTTCCTATACAAGATTTTTTTGGGGTGTGGGTGGTGGGGTTTAAAAGGTGTAAGATTCCCTCCACCCCAGGAAACCACTTTTTTTTTTTTTCCAGTTTCATTGCTGAACAAACATGTTATTTTCTCTTTATTTATTACTTTTGGTTTGTTGGTTTTTTTTTTTCCATTGGGAATATCATATGAATTCTTCATAAAGAATATTTATTTTCAGAGGAAAATAGGAAAACTTACAAATTCTCTACATTTTTAGTTAATTTTTTTTTTACCACCTTTATTTTCCCCCTGCAAAGTTACTAAACGAGAAAGAAGTGATTACACATTTTGTTTTGAAAACAAAGACATGGAAGAAATAAAAAAAAGTGTCCAAAAATTACTAAGTTACTATTTTAACAATAAACCTTGAATTTAACTGAATGAGTTTGTAGCTGCTGCAGCCTTAATCAACTACCACACCACAATAATTTGTGGGCAAGAGGAAAAGGGACAGTGTGGAAAGACAGCAGGCAACTTGCCCTTTGAGGTGACAAGTTGATGTGCTAAGGAGGACAATCAAAACCATTGATAAGAAGAAAGTGTAGAACTAAAAGTAAATTAGACAGGACTGGTAGTCTGCTGTTAAAAGTTTTAGGAGTATGGAAACAGCCTAAGCTGACACAATTGTCCTCTTCGCTGCACAAACATGCATCTCCTAAAAACTACATTCACTTCCCGGTGGGGTCATTATCACTGATTGATGGAAGCAAGCTTTGGTTATGGAAGTCAAATTGTATAGATACATGAAGCAGCAGTAACCATTCAGAGTAAGGGAAGGCTAGGGATGTGATTTATTCCATTGTAATAAGGAATCCTAGGAAACCTCTTGTGGAATTGATGGCAAGGCAAAGTTGCTTACCAAGCATTGTCTCTGACCCTGCATGAAGCATATGGTCATTCTTTATTTTATCAATTACATAAACCACTCCCTGCTGTTATCTCTTATTATTGTTTTGTAATTTTTCAGTGTGGACATCAGCTTGCACTGTAAACATATTTATTGGGAAAGCTTATAAAAATACTGAGAAGGAGAAAAGAGTTTGAACATTTGAGAGAGATAAATCTATCAATACGAGGTCCTGATAAAAGTAAACTCTAAGATACCTGCAGTCTCTTAACAGACATTAACAGACATTAACTCCATGGCATCTAACAGCCTACATGTATTTTTTTTTAAATCATAAAAAATATCTATATTTTTGTTTGTAGGTAGAAGTAAGTGGCTTGCTTTAATTGCGCAGGATGTGGGACAAGTGAGAATATTTATTCATCTGTCTGATAGTTGATATAAAATTGTTAAACAGTTACTAAGAGAGATCTAACTATCAAGTATTTCCTTTTGGCAATGGCAGACATATACGTGTGAAAATACACTAGTAAAATGAAATAGTAAAAGTACCAGGAGTCAGAAATAAGTGTTCCAGTAGTACATACCCTCAGACAATCAGAGATACTGGAAGCCATTGAAATAGGTGAAAGAGGCTGAGAGTGTAAGGTTTGAACAGAAGCAGTGGAAGTTCTGTAATATTCTTTTTTTTTGGCTGCCTCGATAATTTATTTGTTGTTTTTCATTTTTAGCATAACCCTCAGATTATACATCTTTGTTGTCAGCCAGTCTACTCTATAAGGAAATTCTGTACTGTGACTTCCCCCCCGCCTCCCCCCGCCCCCAGCAAGTCAAGTAATCTCCATGTCTCAAGGAATGAGCTGCTCAGCTAGTTAGCGTGAATGCCACTGCTTGGCACTGCATACAGCTAGTTCAAAACTGTCAGTTGAAATTGCTTCTCAGGGGAAAATTAGACTCTTCAAAAAGCAAATTTTGCATGAAGTTGTTTTCAGAGTTTTTCCCAATCAGCTCTAACTTGAACACCACCACATTGAGCTGCCTGCTGTCCTCAATAAGCAGCCAGAGCAAAGATTACAACTTGCAGTTTTACAATTCTACTGACCTATGCTGTATCAGGATATCTAACTTTGTAACCACTATGCTTTTCCCCACAGGTTATGATTTTTTTCCTGGATATAATGAATTGCAGTAACCAAGTGTGAAGTTTGTTAGTATATGGATTACAATAAACAGGTATGACTCTGAAAGAGAGAAAGTAAAACTTTGGTCAAATGCTATTAGAAGAGTATTTTGTATGGCCGTGGCTATTTAGACAAACAGAGACTGTGAAGGGTCAAAGCATCCTAGCCCAGAAACATGCTTGGTTCTATTAAGACTTTTATTCATCTCCTTGATAGCCTTTTACCCATAAAAATGGAAAGGGCTCTAATAGCCTCTGAGGACTGACACGCTCTTGAGTTTTTGCCTAGTCTGTAAAGAGGACGCAAGAAAGGGGTCTTCTCTGCACTTCAGCCTGTACTTCTTCACCAGCACCCCAGCAGTCTTGCAGAGCTTTTGAACAACAGAAACTTGTTCATCATTTGAAACCCACGCTGTGTGACTGAGTCAAAACACATACTGTTTTTACCTCCCCAGCAAATTTACTTAGAGATAGAATTCACTCTCTCTAAATAATTTTGGGTATTGGATTTGTATAGGGATAAGCTCACACTGGCACATACTGCTGACTGGAAAATTGTGAACAGGTTGCAAGAGATCAAAACACATCCTATACTGGCTTACAAGAGGTGGACATATCATGACACTTTTTTTGCCAAGGTCAGCAACATGTTAAGTAACAACAAATAGAGACAAACAGGCATCTTGATTCCTCTAGATCCTCAGTATTTCAAGTCAGAATAGAAATGGACATCTTGCATCATTCCCCATGGTGGTGAAAAGCATGAAACTGGAATTTAACACCTGGTAAAAAGCATGGTCTCCGTTGTTTGTTTCATGTGTGTTTAAGCACCAGATCACTTTTTTCACCCCCCAACTACCTTAAACTTATTATTTGGAGTGAAGCCAAAAGCTTAAATAATCCAAAAAGCCTCCAAAGAGATTGTACTAAGGAAGGAAAGAACCATAAATCAAACACAGACATTCTTTGTACAAAAAAGTACAGGGGGGCTGAGATCAAACCTATTATCTCAAGCCTGTTGTTCCTGACCAATCCTTCCTCCTGACAACTCAAGAATACTATTTCGGAAGTATCACTACATCAGGAAGTTTTAAGAAATACTGTGTTAATCATCATTCCAGTATCTTTCTTTTCCTTCAGTTCAAAAATATGAAGAATCAACATGTTTAGATATATACTTCAAAAGACAAGTTCAACTGGTTTTATTTGAAAGCATGAGGAAGACTAATACTTGAAAAGTTAAGTGAAACGGCTATCACCTTCTCAGAAAAGGCATGATTCAGGTTTTGGTACAGCTAAGTATAAATGCTGTATGTCTGAAAAAAGAAACAACAACAACTATGTACTGCTTATTTTTCAGCCTCAGAGCTATATTTTTTAAAAAAAGGAATATGGGTCTTGAAGTTAAATTTTGCTGCACACTTTTATAAACATACCAAATCCCAGGCAGAATTAGTATCTTGAGATTCACCAAGATGAAGCTTGTGTAATCTTCCTCTAAAATGCCAGGAATCAAGAGACATCATTTATCCTCTCCATATGAAAACTTAATTGATTTCTTTTAGCTTGATATCATTATTCATAAAATTTCATAACACCATCCCAGTCTGTACTAAAGTCAGAATTAAGAAGCCCCTCAAACTTTCTTGTAGGCCGTTGAATTAAAAACAACCAGGAAAAAGAATTCATTATAAATGTGAACTGTCTGAAGCAGTTACTTATCTTTCCCTGGATAATGGTTCAGTTACATGGATATAAACAGACCCAAATAAATCAAGCTACACAATTTAATAAACACAGGAGATGTTACTTATCTCAGATTCTTCCAAACCCACATAGAACTGAGTTGTTTTATTACATTTCTGTTGCACTCAATGCAACCACCAGGGAAGCAGGGGCATGGGAGGGGGGGGCCCTGACAGAATAGCCTTGGATCTTTTAGTATTCTTGTCTCAAACTGGTTTTGTCTAATACGAGCTTGATTAATGTCCACTCCCAAAAAGGCTGTCATCTCATATGTCTATATAAACAGATATATTTATAATTCTGACAGATACATATATAAATCTGACTTTTAGAAGAAACTATCTAATTGCACCATCTCATTTCCACAAAAGAAAATGTTTCCTCTGTTCTTACATGGTTCATTATGTTCCTTGGGGGTAAGGAGTGGTGGGGAAAAGATTCAGCAAGATGCTTGTTAACTAAGTAAAATACACCAGCAAATGAAATTGAAGCAATGAATGTTTAATAGCTTATCGCTGTCTACGACTACCTGAAAGAAGGTGAGTGTCTGTCTCTTCTCCCAAGTAACAAGTGACAGGACAAGAGGAAATGGCCTCAAGTTGCTCTAGGGGAGGTTTAGATCGGATATTAGGAAAATTTTTTCACCGAAAGGGTTATCAAGCATTGGAACAGGCTGTCCAGAGAAGTGGTTGAGTCACAATCCTGGAGGTATTTAAAAGACATGTAGATGTGGCACTTAGGGACATGGTTTCGTGGTGGACTTGGCAGTGCTAGTTAAATGGTTAGACTTGACGGTCTTAAAGGTCTTTTCCAATCTTAATGATTCTATGATTCTACGATTGTGAAATCTGTGATTAACTAGAGCGCTTATATGAAACAATTTGAGCTATTTCAGTCTTCAGATATTTTGTTATCACAAAACTGTCACTAAGGGAATGACAGATCCAACCTGTAAGATATTGAAGATGACAGTCAACACTATAGGTGATGATGCAAGACAACTAGACCTTTATAGGTAATTTTTGTCCATTTAATGCTGTGTGGTATCAGGGCTTAACTGGGAAACTAGTTAATGAAAGGAAATCAGAGCCCATACTGAATCTAAAATAACCGAAACTGGAGCCAGAACCCCTCCACCTGGGTTATTGCATCCTGGCAAGGTACCATGAAGAGGCTTGCATGTTAGCATCATGTTGTATTTGTTCTGTGGATGAGCCTTGTTTTCAAAGATATGACCCAAATCCTTAATTCATGCTGAGAATTCATAGAGGAAAGAATATAGAAAGAAAAAGAAAGGCTAATAGATTTCTTTCAAATCTTTGAGCTAATCATCATCAGGGACACAATTTTCCCATTATTGTAAGATAAGAACACAATTAATCCCGCGTCCGCAAGAAGTTAGGAAGGTGCTAATACTCAGAAACAACTGAATCTCAAATAACTTTGATCATCTGTGCCAGTTTGAGTAAATGTTTGCAGATGGGGAAAACAGGAAAAATGCTAGAGCAAAAAACAAAGAAGGAATAATGTACGAGTGACTGGAGATGTGCATTACAAAAAAAATTCAAAAAGGTTGCCACCTTTTCTAAAATATTTCAGAAGGGTACTGGATCAGCAAAGGTTTTTTTTTTTTTTTTAAATATTCATGCTGGCTGCTCACTCCATACTGCATACAGAGAATCCTCCCTTGCAAAGTATGTTGCAAACTATTCAGAAAGTGGATAACAAAAGCCCCAAAATAAGGAATTAGGCCTCTCTAAAATGGATTATCACCCAGTCACTGTTGTGGTTTGTGTTTCAGACACATCTATTTCATTCAGTTTCAATCCCATGTTGAGGGACATACAGGCGATCAAAAGCTGTGGGCAGCTGGCTGTTCAGTGACACCGGTACCCCATACCTCCAGATATCCACAGTACTGATTATACACCTAAAGAAATCTATACTTTATTTTGGTATTGGTTTCTTTTGACTTCAGTAAATGATGTGACAATATATAGGACATGAATTTGAATTCGCATGCTGACTGCAATGCTAATTGAGGCCATAAGCGACTATTGTGAGCCTGTGCAAAATATGAAACCATCGTTTACCCAAGTTTCAAAGCAGTGTTCTTGGTATTGTCCGATGACAATCACAGAAGTAGCAAACTGCTATCTAAGTGGGAAGCAGACACTAGAGAAGCACATGACAGACTTCTACACCACAGAATTAAAATAATTTACACATTCACAATGCAGACACATACTATATGGTATGGCTTTACTCTTCTAGTATAAAAGGAGAAATACTGTCACAGTAAGTTTTTTGTGTGAGGCCTACAGAGATTCTCTGAGTCAATATGCATCCTAAATGTGGTTCCTAGTTTAAAATAATACATACATAATATTTATCTTTTATTGGCAGAATAGAAATAGATAAAATTTGTATCATAAACTACATGGGGACTACATGTTCAGTCTATCAGAAAAAAAACATATTAAACTGTCATTTTAAACTGAATGAAATACTGCATTATATTCAGTATACTTGAGAAGAATGTATTTGTAACCTTAATCACAGTTAAACTCAGTTCTGTTTAGGAATAAAATTACACTTACAGTAGCATATTAGGATCAAACCTAAGTTAAAGTAGTCAGACTTCAGATGAAATATCATCTCTCGATATTCCATTTGTAAAATAATGCTCTATTCTTTCTCTCGTAAATTCTTCTCAAAAGGTAAGTTACTAAACAAAGGAATTGGTGTTGAAAACAAGAAAACACTGTAACATGTACTGATTCACAAAAAAAATTTAATGTGTTTAGAAATATAGATATTTCCCCAAAAAACAGAATAACTGCAAGCAAAACCTCATTCCGTGAAAGAAAAAGGATGTTTTTGGAAAAACCTTAAAAATAATTAGAATTAGTTCTCAGCTAAAATATAATTAACCCCCTTCAGCACAGTTTTATGGAAGGTAACTCTTGCTGAACATATGCATTTTCTTTCCTGGACATGTTTACAGGTATAATTAATATTATATCACATTTAGATTAAACAAATTGCATCAAGTGCAATAAATCCAAGTAAAAAACTGGCTGAGTAGCGCACAGACTCGTTACTGAAGAATCGTGAATGAGAAGGTTTATTTCTATTTGAAGCTATCACTCCAAATAATTTAACAATATCTGACACTGCAAAAAACAAATCTAAATTCCACCTACAACCTTTAGCAAATACTGTTTTCTAACAAGGGTTTTCTATAAACATTTTAAATTAATTTAAACAGTAATTTTTAGAGAAAGTCTCTTCCAAATTAGAATGAAAATTTTGCGATTCCAAAAGTAAAACCAGAATTAAGTTTAAATTATACACCCAGGTCTTAATGGATTTAAGATTGGATCAGCCTTTCTTAGGCAAATGATGGTTCATAAGATAGATATTTGCCAAACTGGCATCGTGTCAGAGGACATTACCAAAGACCAAGCAGGTTAAACCAAAGCCACAATTTTGAAGAGCTGGAATATTTGGATACAGTGGAAGGTTTTTCCTAGCTTGTGCATTTATAATCTGTAAGCTTCAACTATGTCTAAGACATTTTTTATACAATGAAAATTTTATTATAGAAGGTTTTTCTTCAGAAATACCTAGCACAAAATTATGAAACTGTAATATACCCCAGCTGTTAGTAACCTCTACAAGAGACAAAGAGAAACAGCAGGACTTTTAGCAACACCCAGTTAAGCTACTTATGTTTCTTACACTGCCAGCTATCCCCTCTCTGCTTCTTCCTTTGTGAGCATTAGCAGATATGAGTAATAAAATGGAGAAGTCTCCAGCACATAAAATCCTATGGGCCTGATTACGCAGAAATAAAATGTGAGAGCTTTAACTTAAATGGGAATAAAGCAGAACTCACAGTCTATACTCAGACTATAAACCAATTTTTTCAAGTGAGCCTAAAGTCAGTTTCTTTCATATTCAGACGCCAGGATTCCTTTAAGAATTTGGCACTCTGCATCCCTGTGCTTTTGTACTGATGTATCATACACCATAAAATGAGTATCACAGATTACTACTATTAGAGTCGACATGAGAAAGTAGAAAGGCCAAATAATTCTGTTGAAAAGAGATGAAAAATTAGCAATTGCACACTACAACATCAACTTTATATTGCATAACTGTGACGCTAGAAAGAGGTGTTTAAAATCTTCATGATAAAACAGCGTATGAATTCACATGAATAAAGTGTCAACGTTGTATAACAGGTTTGAAATGAGCAGTTACTTATAAATAATGCACTAACTGTTCTGGATGTAGTAACAAAAGTCAAAATCCAACCTTGAGAAAGGTTTAATGCTGTAACATTTGGTCCACTCCATTTCGTTTTAGAGAGAGTTGGAAAAGATAGCCCAGAGCTACCCATCACCCTTACTCGTTTTGGCACATAACAGTAGGTACAAGTCAGATTTCAGAGTGCTAAAGAGCCAGATTTTACTTATACATTAGTCAAATGAGATTGGTTTCCTTCACTTTTTTTTACCCTTTTAAATGAGAGAAGGATTACACATAGAGAATAAATAGCATTATAATAACAATTCAAACATTGAAATGCCACAGACTTATATAATTTCAGATGGTAATTGTAGAGACTTGCTTAGTTCAAGGACATTTCAATAGAAATAATAATAATAAACCAAATTCTGCCATCTATTATATCTCTCAATACTACTGGCAACTGAAAGCGTTATTTAGCAGAAAGTTAGAGGTAAGCAAAGTCCATCACTTGAAGCTGCCTTTTTAAAATTAAATTTGAAGTGGGAAGTATCTTTAAGGTTTTGAATGACATTGAATAATTACACTTAGTATCATTATTAATTTTAACATTTTATGCTCAAAATGGACATTTTATTCACTGTTGCATCCATTTTCACTGCTTAATGTTTACTCTTCTGAAACATGGTAAATACAGTAGAACCTCAATAAATTATTTACATTTTTAAAGATCAAAAGCTTATTAATATTTGCCTGGAAGAGTACATTTGTGTTTTGCTCTGAAGCTGAAAACGTAAACTAACATCTTTTGGCCTGATTCTTTTCTCACTCTGTCAGTGTTATTCTCAATTAGAATGGTGCAAATGAGATAAATCAAGCCCAGGGCATATAAAGACCTCCAAGAATAATCCTCTTAAAGTCTTCAGAGCTCTCCACTGAACTTTAATTTTCAGTTGCTGCAAAACAAAAACACTGCAGATACTCACATCAGTATTGAGAAAAAAGTTTTAATAATAGAAGTTCCTACTTCAAGATTTCAAAGTGTAGAGCTAGCATGTACACAGACGACCTCTTCAGCTTTATTGGTAACAGAGGGGGGCACGTGAGGCAGACAGAAGATAAAGCTGTACCTGTTGATCTTGATACTCCTACTAACCTGAAGAAAGCAAAGAACATGCTGCTGAGCTTAATGAAGCTTTATCAGTAGTAAATTAATGTGAGCAGTAACGAATCTAATGTCCAAAATATGAGCAGAGAGATCCAGTGGCAAAGGGTTATTTATTAGTTTTTTGTTGTTTTGGGGAGAAAGGGAGAATTCAAACATGTTTATTTTCTATAAGAATATTTACTTTGCATATAATTTTCACACAACAAGACTTGAGACTTTTCACTCAACAAGATGAGATGGCACGAAATTTTAGGGTTTACTAAAGTAACATGAAACCTATTAAGTATTTCCCTTCTAAGAGGTCATTGGTGTCCTAGCTCTTCAAAGCAGCTTAAATTTGATCATAGTCCATTCCGCTGCACACACACGTATTTAATAACAGTTAAGGCAGTGGTATTACTTTCATACTCATGGCAAGTTAAAAAAGTTCTGACTTAAAAAGAGAACCAACACACCTTATGCATACTTCAATGAACAGGTGAAGCTGCTATAAACAAGCATTGCCACCAAACAATACCTGCCTCTGCTATGTCCACTCCATGTCAGCACAAGCATTTGCATAGTGATAGGACAAACTGATCCAGGTTAGAAGTAACATATTTTTTCGAGGGTAGTTTTAAGCTGAATTAGGTCTCTGGTCCAGTTAATTAAGCAACTTCACGAACACTTGTGCTCACATAACAGAAGTTCACACAAAGTACTGAATGGCTGTGTGAGAAAAGAGAATGTCAACTTTTGTAAGTTTAATTATGACACCCCCAAGCACACACACCACCCAGCACTAACAGTCAATGGAAGATTCCTTCCCATTCCATAGCTGACAACATTTAAGTGAGATGGAAGTTCCAGAGCTTTCAAGTGGCTAAGGGACTCAAAATCCAATACATGGCAACAACCCCAAATCTTCTCTTTTTGCCACAGGAGATAGGAACTTTACATTAACTACTTTGAGAAATATTACAGAAATAATGAAATACCCTTATAGAAAAAAGATGACACCTGTTGCAAAATTCCCTCATTTTAGTCTGTGTTGGGAAATAGCTTTTCTAACAGTGTTCTAATTCAGTAGTATCCCTCCACTTACCATCCCAGCCATGAAAAAGAAAAATAACTTAGGAAAAGAAGAAGAAAATTCTACTATAAAAAAGGAGGGGGAAAAAAAATCTCAGATCACATACCCAGATTTTCAATCACAAGATATAATGATATCACTTTCTAATGTTAGAGTATTCCTAATCTCAATTATGGTCTTTCCATCGAAAATTTTGAATCAGGTTGCAAGGTAACATTAGAGGTGGGGCATCATAATTCACATTAATTGCAGGCATTCTTTAAGTGTCACTTGTTTCTCAGTCCTGCCTACTGAGTTGATTCAGTTGAGTCCCATTAGTGCTGTTTTGGTGTCCCTACACATATACTGTAAAATCTGAGGCACAGGAATTACTGTTGCAACATTAATCTTTTCACTAAAAGTATTCTTTTGTTAAATTAATCCCAAGAAGTAGTACAGATATCTTCCATGAAGGAGATCTACTGTGCTCTGATTTTATTTTCAAATCCTTCTAATCTAGAGACCTCAGTGTCAGAATGGTTTGCTTTTGGTTTCAACTCTAACACACAAGAATAAGTTCTTGCTACCTGGAAAAAAACAGAGAGAGAGAGACACAAGAAAAAAAAAGACAGATAACCAAGTACTCCTGTATAAATACCCAAGCAATTTTGAAGTGAAAAAAGATGAATCAAAAGATCTTTAATGTTTACACTGGTAGCAGACATTTGTGGGGAGGGAAGGAGAGGGGAATGAAAAAAAAAAGGAGCAGGATGCTAGTGAGGGAATTGAGACTAAAAGATGTGGAAAAAGGCTTACCTACATGGAAACAGCCTCTGTAGTAGAATTGTGGAAAGCCAAAAAAAATGTAACACAGAAGAAACAACTGAAATGAACATACAGATTGAAAAAAAGGCAATAAAAGGTAAGAATAAAATCTGTAAAAAAGCAAATCTGAACTGACCTGACTGACCTGGCTTCTTGGTTAGGATTCTGATAAGACAGAAAGCAATCATTAAACAGTGAGAGCTATACTGAGGTCAGATACCAGAATGAGCACATTAAAACCATGTTCTTTCTTTTTTTCCCCCCTTAGAACATTTCTGTGTAGACAACTGCAGTCTAGAATCAGCATAACTGATGTGATCTAGTGCAATGCACATCAATGTGCTAGAAGGACACAGCAATTCAAAGTAGAACTGCCTTTAAATGCTTTGGACTGAGGGAAGAGAAAGTTCCAATTCTGTATTTCCCTTCAAATATGTAGTAGACTGTACCTGCTGCCCCATTCAGACTACTGAAATCACCGACAAAATTTTTAACACACAAGTATTCCTACCACTGTTAATAACTGCCCAGATAAGTAAAATTTGAGCATCAATATGTCTGACCAACACGAAATGTAAGGTGATAATAAGGGACTGGAGCATCTGACATATGAGCAGAGACTGAGAGAACTGGGACTGTTCAGCCTGAAGAGAAGACTCAGGGGAACCCTAACTGTGTGTATAAATATCTGATTTAGGAAAGTAAAGACGGTGGAGACAAACTCTTCTCAGTGACAGGACAAAAGGCAATTGGCACAAACTGAAATACAGGAAGTTGCATTCATATGCAAGAAGGAAAAAAAATGGTTTTTACTCTGAGGTTAGTTAAACATTGGAAGAAGTCACCCAGTGGGGTTGTGGAGTCTCTATCTTTTGAGATATTCAAAATCAGACTGGACACAGTCCTGGGCAACCTGCTCTAGTTGATGCTGCTTGAGCTGAGGGATTGAATGAGACAATCACCAGCAATAACTTTCAATTTCAACCAACCTCTGACCCTTTTCTTACACCAGGGTCTTATTGTAAGCAATGGTAAATGCCACCATTAGTGAAGAGGCTTTGCGATGGCAAAGCTACATTCTCAGGGTCAAAATGCCAGTAAGGGTAGGGAGGCTCAGGGAGAAAGGGGAAGATGCAGTCTATCCATATTAAGGAAAAACACCTTATTTTTTTAATACACAGCCTTTATATTCTGCATGTACATAACACCAATCATGGTGTCATGGTGAGGTCACTGTCTTTGAGCACTGCGATACAAAGACCAACCCACACCGTCCAAAAACCCCCACAAAAACAAAAAACAAAACCAAAAAGACCTGCAAAACCACACACCAACAGAGGATAAATTTTCTGCTTCAGAGACCAGGTAAGCAGAATTTAGCCTGAGGACTGTTCAGTTATTAGTAGCATAAGATTGCCTTTTATCTATTTAAATTACTCATAATTAAAGCTAAGTGAAGAACGATTTGTTACACAAGATTCAATAAGACAACAGCATTCCTGAGACAGCTCTTCCAAAGGAAGAGCTTGTCATTCTTAGGCAAATGCAGCTCACAATAATTCATTACAATGGCACAAATGTACTGGGCACTTGATGTCCAGCTCTTCAAATTTGTGAAGTTATACAGCAAAGAAAAAATCCCTACTTTTAGGAAGACATTAGAAATTCAATTTTAAAGGGAATGGAGAAAAGAACAAAGTATCTAGACTACTTAGGAAACAGCATTGTGCCTACAGGGAAAAACTCATTGCAAGAATCCATCAGGTCCACTTCAGTCACATTACTTATTCATGATGATTCTTCATGTTAGTAATATCTCACTGAAAAACTAGACCAGAAGTTGCGTATTTCTAGTTCCATTCCCATGGGTACCACAAACTGTATAATTTTAGTAAAGGTATTTAACCAATGGGAAAAACTTCTACTTCCTTCTATCAGCTTAGAATCTGATATCTGTTATCTTCTCAGTTAACCCATCTGTTAGCTGGGTAGAGAAAGCAATAAATTGTCTGATTAGTATGTATTATTATTGTACTCTGATGTCTTTGCATAACAAATTATGTATAAGAATATGACTTCCAAATTATCCAGATAGGATACCTAGCACCACCCAAGCAGAACGTGTCTAACCTTCCTCTTATACACCACATGCCTCAAGATATTCAAGTCAAACTCCTTTAACGTGTGTAAAAATGATATTGATAACAAGTAAGCTCAACATGAAAGAAAGTAAAAGATATGAAGATAATCAACAAGACACTGAAGGTGGAAGCTGACATCTCAATACTTACATATGATACAGGGAGCTACTGATTGCCATGGTTTAACCCAGCAGGCAGCTAAAAACCACACAGCCTCTTGCTCACTACCCCCCACAGTGGGATGGGGGAGAGA